>NW_024756966.1:1262500-1302500 GCF_018991925.1 Homarus americanus
CTCCTGGGGCAGCCGCGTCAGGTGCCAAGCAGTTCATGGGAGCTTTCTTCACCACACCTTCACTGGTACACCTTAGTTGATACCAGGCAGTGTGTGTGTTGTCAAGGAGCCGCGTACAGGCAGCTGGTGGTGGGTTCTGGGGAGAGGAAGTTACCTGTCAGCAGAAGTAACTTTGTAACATCAGGAGTCGAGTAACTCAGTCGGAACATCTCGCATCAAACCCTCCCCGCTGCTTGACTTTCATTGTAGAACCTTTTGACGATAGGTAGAACCCACTCCAGAGCTCTTTGGTGGGGAGTGAACCCAGGGGAGGGGTGAGTGAGTGTCAGTACCCCAGCAGCCCGCTCGACCCTGCAGCGGCCACAAGAAGGTTTTAGACTCCCTTTTATACGACAGGGAAAGGCTTTCCCGAAGCTGTGTGGAGAGGAGGGAGTCCGGTAGGAGGAGCGACCGTCAACAGTAAGCCCGGTAGCCGGTATCATGTCTGCACGGGTGTCTGCCCCGGGCGCCATGACACGCACATGTCCGAGGGTGACCCGTCGGCCAGACCCCGCCCCCCTCACCCCTCGCCTCGGCCTCCTCCTCTCGCCCTCCCGGAAACCTCTCTGTTTTACCTCCAGGTCGACGCATAAGGATTTCACCTAACTGCCAGGATGAGTCGTACCGCTGGGGACTGGTTGAGCGTGAGGTGAGGTGAGCGGAGGAGTGTGGCGGGTGTGTTGAAGGCGACGCGTCTCTCCTGTGTCCAGGGTTATGCGTGTAATAACGGCCTAAGCCTCACTGGGTCCGCCCCCGCCCTGGACCATTAGCGTCCTAGTGGGATGCTCGGCCCGCTCCCTCGCTCGGGATACGCCCTTATGCCGCCCCCAACGGTGAATATACAGTAGCATCATGAGCTGTCATACAAGCGAGACCAATGACACGCTTTTATTGCGCGAATCTTTGCCGTCCACTCGTGCTTACCGCCAATGATAACCCGGGCCTGGTTGTGCCCTGGGTTCTGATTGGTCACCTGCCGCTGAGCAATGACCCAGGTGCCGGTTATCTAATTAAAGAGGTTGGGGTAAGCCTCCCCCGGGGCATACTGAAGGAGGCAAAGATGCTGACAATATAATTAATAATGAAACACTTGGCGAGGCTGCATGAGTGTGCAAAAGCCTCTCATAATGGGAGCTTCTCCAGGTTTGGCTGAGGGCGGCGAGGGTTTGTCCGCCTGAGTGTTTGTCTCCTCTGAACCTTCCCTCCACATTCCCTCCCTCCCTCCTACCCTCCCTCCCTCCCTCCCTCCCTCCCTCCTCCCTCCCACCTCCCTCCCCTCCCTCCCTCCCTCCTACCCTTCTCCCTCCTTCCTCCCACCCTCCCTCCTCCCTCCCTCCCGCTGGCCATTAATACCCCCGGATTAATGTTATAGTCTAGGTCTAAGATATATGCTGGAGCAGAGATGGCGATATACGGATTACTGAAGAGATTTACAACACATAAACTAAGGTAGCATGTACAGTATATCTTTTGGTATATAATATATGAAGTAAAAGAGACGACATAGAGAGAGATTTTTAGAGGATTTATTATACGAAGCCAGATAGGATTTATACCATGAGATTAAATCCTTTTAAAAATTATATATAAATAGGCGATTTATAATACTTACCTAGATAGGATTTATATAGTAGGGTTCCATCCTTTAAGATTTACATAATACAGAGAGAGGGGATTAAGGGGATAACATGAGAGGATTAGCCAATTTCAGGATTGGGGTTATTAACGTGGGATTTACATGTACCTAGAAGCTGTGGGGATTACATAGTGAATAGTTTGTGTTTATATGTCAAGGTGAAGTGTGTTGGTTTAATGTTTAATGGATTAGTTTGTATTTTGTGTTTTAGAAACTACGACCTAGTGAACGGTGCTTCATAACCCTGGCAACTGAAGCATCTAAAACTAAGACCTAGTGAACGGTGCTTCATAACCCTGCCAAACTGAAGCACCTAACACAGAAAAGAACAAGAGCAACTGCATTAACGAGACGAATCATTAATACCTTGCAATGGGCCGATTTATAATGCATTGCAAGGAGGAGGTATTAAGTGTGCGGTAATAAATAAGTCAATTAATACATACGCGGGGTGATTGATAAAGACAGCTTGTAATGCGCAGTGAGGGGCGCTAATTGAAATTGCCTCGTTAACGACTCTTGCAGCATTGAAGTGAGGAAGTAACGAAGAGAGAGAGAGAGAGAGAGAGAGAGAGAGAGAGAGAGATATCTTGTTTTCTCTCTCCAGTACAATTACTTTGCAGTATACGAGTAATTAAAAACACATATGTATAATCACATATGTAGGTACAAAACAGGTAGATGGTATTGAAAGAAAGCATAGGCCCAGGTATAGGTGTGTATTACAGGTATAAAAAAAATTTTCCTACGAGGATGAGTGTGGACAGTAATTAGTGGTCGCGAGTACTATACCTGTTCATGGGAAAGTAATTAACAGGTGCGGTTTCTGTATATACGTTAGTCAACTGTGGATTCTGTCTTAATGCACAATGCAATTTTTTTTTTTTTTTTTCAAGTGTGTGTGTGTGTGTCTTCGTGCGTGAAACTAATCCTTAACCCTTTCTTCCATTCCCCCCCACACCCTTCCTCACACCCTCCCCACACCCTCCACCTCCCCCACACCCTCCTCACCCCCCCACACCCCCTCCTCACCCTCCCCCACACCTCCTCACACCCCCCACACACCCTCTCTCACCTCCCCCACACCTCCTCCTCACCTCCCCCCCCACACCCTCACCCCCCCCCCACACCCCCTCTCACCTCCCCACACCCTCTCACCCCCCACACCCTCTCACCTCCCCACACCCTCACCTCCCCCACACCCCTCCTCACACCTCCACACCTCACCTCCCACACCTCCCACCTCCCCCACACCCTCTCATCTCCACACCCTCCCCACCCTCCCCACCCCCCTCCCCACCCCCCCCCACACCCTCTCACCTCCCCCCCACACCCTTCTCACCTCCCCCACACCCTTCACCTTCCCCACACCTCTGACCTCCCCCCACACCCTTCCACCTTCCCCCACACCTCCTCACCTCCCCCCCACTCTTCCACTTCACACCCTTCACCTCCCCCCACAATCTCCTCACTCTCCTTAATCCTCTAACCCTCTCATAATCTCACCTCCCTACCTATTCTTACTACCATAACCCTTATCTTCTTTTTATTCCACACATCTCTTTCTCTGCCCATCTTATTTCTCCTATCCTTTCTCCCCATCGTCTCTGCAGAACCCTCCCTTCTCCCTTTCTCATACTTAAATTCTACCTTTTCTTTCGAGGTATTTTAATCCCAGGGCCAAAAAAAAAAGAAGCACTTTGCAGATATTCAATAGTTGTCATGTTAAGAATTTCAATATTTTTCATTGAGGAGAAAAAAAAAGTCCCTTGTAATTATTTATCGTTGGTTATTGTTGACTTTTGTTATATTGACATGATAGATAGATTAAAAAAAATTCCTTTATAGCTCTTAGGTGTTTGTCATTTTAAAGTCTTGGTATTTTGGCCTTTAAGAAAACACAAAACAGGTGTATGACGTTTTGTTGTCTCGTATAATAGGATAGATTGTCAGATGGCATTGTCACGTCAGTCTTGTGGAATGACTCGTGCACTTTGAGTATAACCAACACGAAAAATAATTCCTCTAAAAAAAAAAGAAACATATATGACAGGTGAATTTTAATGTTGTTGTTGAGATAGAGAGGGAAGGTGTGTGGTGGGAAGGGGATAGAGAGGGAAGGTGTGTGGTGGAGGGGGATAGAGAGGAAGGTGTGTGGATGGAGGGAGATAGAGAGGGAAGGTGTGTGGTGGGAGGGGGATAGAGAGGGAAGGTGTGTGGTGGGAGGGAGATAGAGAGGGAAGGTGTGTGGTGGGAGGGGGATAGAGAGGGAAGGTGTGTGGTGGGTTAACTAGAGGGATTAATTATAATACTTTGACATATATTTTCATTATACTAAAATTAATGTCGAATCAATAAGTATTTTAATTAACAGGAAATCAGAGTAGAATGATGAGGGAAAAAATAGCTTAATTACACGTATCTGAAATGTCTATAAAGTGATGATTTAAAGTTATAGGTTCGTTCGGTTACCATTGATGGGAAGGACAACGACCACCATAACCGGACTCACAGACGGTCGTGGAAAGTATGTTGGAGGATTTTCTTACGATGAGTTCTCCTTCATTCCGGTGTTCATGAGAGACAAGGTTGTAGAAACGCCATAGATGCTTATTATTATCTCGTCCAGTGCACCAAAAAATTGAAAGCAATACCACGAACATGCAAGTCGCCGCCATTTGTAAAAGAAGTCAAATGAGTCACTTTAATGTTGGATCTGTAGGTGTGATTTTTATTTTATTTATTTTATTTTTTGGAGGGGGGAGGTGGGGATATGGGGAGGTGGGGGATGGGGAGGTGGGGGATGGGAGGTGGGGATGGGGAGGTGGGGATGGGGGAGGTGGGGGAGGGGGAGGTGAAGCTTCCGGTGATGGCGTGAGGCATAGTAGCTATTATAGAGGGAAAACCAACGATTTCTTTTATTTATACTATTATTATTGTTTTTGTGTCCACCCCTCCCCCCCTCCACCTCCTTCACTATAGTTTTTATTATTGTTTTTAAAGCTTGGTCTCTGTCAGTGTGTGTCTGTATGAATGATAATCCCAAAGGCAGATGAACCGATTGTGTTGACACTTATAGTCTGGAGTATTATAGAATTGATTTTAAAAAAGGTCAGAGGTCAAGGGTTTGTTCCGGGAAAGTAATAAGAAAATCAAGAAAAAAATGTGTGGAAACAGGAATCTCTCTCTCTCTCTCTCTCTCTCTCTCAGCATTCATAGTTAGCGGAAAGTTAAGTTCGCGTATGTAACCTTTGGCTTCTGTATTCTCAAAGGCCACTTGAGGGCTAGCATAGTGGTTATCGCTGCCTCAAGGGCGAATGTGCAATAACCCCCATTGATTATTTCCTCCACAAGTGATAAATTAATTTCCATCTCTTACAATAAACCGGAATTAAATATATATAATTTGTACACGTTATTAAATTATCGTATTAATAAACTAGTTATAACTTATTTATAATTTCTTGATATACGTGATATACAAAGATAATCTGCCTAGTAGACATATTGAGGCGTTATAGTATAGTTTATATCAATATATTTAATTGTATAGTTAAAGCGATTCTCACTTTAATATAGCGAGTGAGTATAGATTCTTTTTTGCAATACACGTTTCTTTCTTTCGTAACCTGGAGTTAAAAGTCGAGGTCACGTTATGGTGTGGCTGTTACACTTATGTTATCTGTGTTACTCTATAACAACATGTGCATTTGACTGTGTTACCTGTGTGTGGTGTGACGGGACTCACCTGTGTGTGGTGTGACGGGACTCACCTGTGTGTGGTGTGACGGGACTCACCTGTGTGTGACGGACTAATTCTGTGTGTAGTGACACCTACCTGTGTGTGATGGACTCACCTGTGTGTGGTGATGGACTCACCTGGGTGTGGTGACGGGACCCACCTGTGTGTGTGGTGTGACGGGACCACCTGTGTGTGGTGACACCTACCTGTGTGGTGGATTGACTCACCTGTGTGGTGTGACGACCACCTGTGCAGGGTGTGACGGACTCACCTGTGTGTGGTGTGACGGGACTCACCTGTGTGTGGTGGTGTGGATGGGACTCACCTGTGTGTGGTGTGACGGGACTCACTCTGTGTGTGGTGTGACGTGACTCACCTGTGTGTGTGGTGTGACGGACCTTACCTGTGTGTGGTGACGGGACTCCACCTGGTGTGTGTGGTGTGACGGGACTCACTCTGTGTGGTGACGGGACTCACCTGTGTGGTGTGACGGACCACCTGTGTGTGGTGACGGACCACCTGTGTGTGGTGTGACGGGACCCACCTGTGTGTGGTGTGATTGACCCACCTGTGTGTGGTGTGACGGACCCCTGTGTGTAGGACGGACTCCACTCTGTGTGTGGTGTGACGGGACTCACCTGTGTGTGGTGTGACGGGACTCACCTGTGTGTGGTGTGACGGGACTCACCTGTGTGTGGTGTGACGGGACTCACCTGTGTGTGGTATTCCTGTTAGTATGATCTGTTTTCGTATTTGTTTTGTTCCCCATTTATTATCGTTTTTTTCGTTTTTTCATTTATTTGATTTTATTTTCTATTCTCCTTTTACACTTGATTCTATTCCTTTCATCTTCACTTCCTCCACACTTACTTCCCCCCACCTCACCCCCCTACCTCATCCCCTTCTCCCACCTTACACCTTTCTCCTTCACCTGACCCCCCACCCCCCCTCTCCATCACCTCTCATGTGTTCGTGTGATTGACGTGTCAGTCAGTCCACTATTCACCAACACATAATGACCACAAAGGTTGCCAATTCTTTTAATAACAGTCATCAGCCAACCAAACGCGGGGACTAATGTAAACAAACGGTGACGTCACGCATATATCCTCCAATCACCGGTAAAGATTTACTACCAGATGGTCTAATTTTTTTTTAAGTCAGACCAAACTACACCGAGTCCCTGTTTTGGTTAGGTTAGGTACTGTGAGAGTTTTTACCAGTATTTGTTTTGTCGTCAGATCAAACTATAGCCCGGGTGTTGCTAGTCATCTGCTATTAACTCAAGTCATGGTATTTTTCTTCTAACTAGGAATTGGTGTCTATTTGTTCATTTTAGATTGACTTTAACTCGGAAACTATATATTGTAGATAAGTCGGAAATCATGTGTCTCGCCCACCCATCCACCCCACCCACCCACCCACACCCACACACCCAACAGAGTACCGCTACAAATATACCACAACACTGACCAATAATTCCCTATCTTCCACCTGCTTCCATTTTCCTTCATTAAAGCGGAGATTCTTATTATCAGGCAAATATATGCGCCGGCTAAACGCGACCAGAGGAAAATAAAAAAGTTCCTCTCAAAGTTTTAAGTAATGACGCCAACGGTAAGCCTCGAGAACCAGAGTGGCATAGGGATAGAGGGCCGAAGGTCGACTTTATTGATGGGAGGACGTAGGGCGAGTTTACCTGAGCGTGTGTTGTGGTCTCTCTCTCTCTCTCTCTCTCTCTCTCTCTCGTGTGGTTCAGTAAAGTTTTGTAAAGAGAAATGAACCTTGTGAAAAAGTGCAATGAAAGTGATATTACATCCATGGAAAGTTTTAATTGTCGCGTCTGATGATGAATATATGATTATTTCAATTTGAGGGGAAGGATTTGGGGGTAGTTTTAATTAAGTGTTGTTATGAGGGAGTGTGGAGTGATACTGTCTGTCTTCCCCTTCACCCCCTCCCACTTCCTCCCCCCTCCTCTGCCATCTCCTCTCTCTCCCTCACTCTGGTTCTCCCTATTCATTTCTTCCCTCACCACCACCACCTCCTCCCCGTCGCTAAACTAAAGAACATCCATTTTTATTGTGTTGGTTGAAATTATTCCTTAATATTTTGTCAGTTTTATGTAGTGTGTCTATGTGTCTGTCTATGTAGGTATTGTGTAAGTGTAGTGTGTAGTGTGTAGTGTAGTGTCGCAGCCACAGGTATAAAGTCGTATTATTAATTAAAAACTCTATTTAGTACAACAATTAAGAGGACTCAGGCCAACACCAGGATCGACTATGTTAGGAAAATCTTATTAGTTTTTTGTTGAGAGAATACTGGGGGGGTGGGAGTGAGGGGTGAGGGGGGTGAGGGAGTGAGGGGTGAGGGAGTGAGGGGGTGAGGGAGGTGGGAGAGGGAGAGGAGGAGGCAGGAGGATTGGGGGACGTAAGGATGTTAGGTGTTGGGTAAAACTGAGGAGGGAGAGAATGGGGAAGGAGTTTAGGGGGAAGGAAGGAAGGAAGGAAGGGTAGGGGGTTGAGGAGGGAGGGTGTGAGGCTAATTGGGGGAGAAAGAATATTGAGACAGGTACTACACAGGTTAGGTTAGGTTAGGGAAGGTTAGGGAAGGGAAGGGAAGGTTAGGGAAGGAAAGGGAAGGTTAGGGAAGGTTAGGGAAGGTTAGGGAAGGTTAGGTTAGGGAAGGTTAGGGAAGGTTAGGGAAGGTTAGGTTAGGGAAGGTTAGGTTAGGGAAGGTTAGGTTAGGGAAGGTTAGGTTAGGGAAGGCGTATTGAGAACCAGAAGTGGGAGATGATGAGGAACTCTATATTTATTTTATGTTTTGTTTTGTCATAACCGAAAAAAAATAGGTTTCTTTATACACCTTTACGCCTTTTAGGGGGAAAAATAATCTGACCAACAAAGGTTTAAATTAACTTGATCAGGAGGAATAAGTCAGTCAGATCTATTGCTAAGAACACTCACTATTTCCTCTCATATTCTTAACCTGCAGGTGTTTCCCCTCTTCCCATTTCCAGAGACATCACTTGTCTTCTACATCCTGACAGATCAAAGGGACAAACTAACACATAACTGGAGAAATAATATAGAACTCAACATAATCCAGAGTGGGAGAATCAATCCAGCCAACATTACATACACGCGATATCTTGTCTCAGGGAAGAGATGGCCATTGTGGACAGTTCATACCGAGGAATAGGAATATAACGGAACAAAAAACGAAACTTAGACTCAACTTAACTCGTGTGTCGTGTCTGCCACTATTAGTTTCATCTGGATTTGCAAGGTAATCCTGACAGGGTAATTCACTCAGGTCTTCCGAAGTGGATGAGATAATAGATTCCTTCCCTAGGAGACAGCGTGGACAATGCCGTGTCTCCTGCACCGCCCTACGCCCACAACCTCGTTTTTGGGTCTGAAATTCACTGTATGTCTTCCTCATGTGGGTGGTCACTGTTATGGGGTGGTCACTGTTATCATACTTCATAGGATCAATTCTCTAGTGTGATGACTGAATTCCTTGTCCGAAACTTATGGGATGGTCACTGGTATAGGGTGGTCACTGGTATGGTGTGGTCACTGTCTTATGTAATGGTCACTAGAGGGAAAGACGAAGATAAAGGATAAAGTAAAATAAAACAAACAAACACAATCAAACAAACAAACAAACACAAACAAACAAACAAGACCCCACACCACAGTGAATCACCAACACCCATAAACTTTTCTCCGTCGGTGAGTGAACGTCATTCAATTTTTTCTCGGTCAGTGAGTGAGTCAGTGACCAAGTTGATGATTCAGCTAAAGAAAAGTAAATAATGTAAATAGCGTAGACGAGGGGCTACAGGGGGATGCTCTGTAGATCTTATACCATACACGCTGTAGTGGCTGTAGTGATCTATTGTAGAGATATATTGATGGTGTAGAAGTAATTAAATGGATCCAGGTGTAGTAGAATGAAGTAGTTTGAGTGGTAGTTTATCGTTGTAATGTTCATAAACGTAATTAAATGGTTTAAATTAATAGGGTATGTACTTAAGACTTACAAACACCGCCAATGTTGGTCTAGTACTACTGAATGAAAGAAATGATGGTATATAGTAATTATTCTTTTGGCTTCATTCTTATTCCTGTTCTCATATCCAATTTAATTATTTTTATGGAGTCGTATTTTTTTTCCCCAGTTCATATTGTGTTATCTTTATGACGTCATTGTTCCTTCTCGCTATTGGTGGTAATGACCCGCGGTTGTGACGTTCTCATTCCCTATTGGTCAGGTGAACGACGTGTGTTGCAGTTTTTTTTATTACCAATCGTTAATCATTTAAGTGTAATGACGTATTCCTTGTGTGTGTGTCTTTAGAGGTGAAAAATGAGGTAAAACGAATAGAAACACTGAAAAGAGACAGAGAATAACTCAAAAGAGACAACTAAGTTAAAGAGAATAAGTTAAAGATGCGTTTTAATTCTTAATAAATTAGGGGAAAAGTAGAAAAAAAAAAGAGGCAATATTGGGTTAAGGTGCACGAGAGAGAGAGAGTCATTAAACGCAGTACAGGAACGAACCATTGCGACACACTATTAAACATTAGTTAGTACGAACACAAAGAACAAACCAACTCGTTTTAATGTTCACTACAATGCCATTTTTTTTTTATTATAGCGACGCACCTCGAAACGAATGTCGAAAATTGTACTAAAAATGAATAATTCTGTTTACTTTTACTTTTCTATCGAGTATTGTGTTGGACGTTTTAGTACCGTCAGACTGAACACCCACACACCCACACCCCCCCAGGGAACCAAGTCCACATGAACGACACAGGTTAACGATAGATCATGTTAGTGCCTGTAGCTGCGACGCCGTGATAGTGTAAGGGGTGGGGGTAGGGGGGTTAAAGGCAGGCGCTATTAACCATGTAGACGACGTAGGCTGAATAAGTAGTAGATGCTTTTCGTAGTCAACGTTAACAACCCCACACACACACACACACACACCCCCACACCCCCAGGACGTCCACTAATTTAGGAGACAAGAGAATGCCATTATACTATCAGCAGCCTCTCTCTCTCTCTCTCTCTCTCTCTCTCTCTCTCTCTCTCTCTCTCAAAACAAACGAATACTCCAAACACCACAACTTAACCTAACCCCCTCAAAAAAAGTAAATAATAATAATAATAATAATAATAATAATAATAATAATAATAATAATAATAATAATTCCCCACCTCTATATACTTAAGTACTTCTCTGTATCACTCAACAGGTATATAGTATTTACATTGAACCACAGGTAAACAAAGTACTTGAAGTAATTAAGAAACAAACCCCAACAGGTATATTTATTCCCCTTAGGAGTATCGTCGTCAAAAGCTTCTTGTTATTACATTGATCAACTAATAAATAGAATCTGCACACGTATGTACCTGCAAGCCATCATCAATTATTGGTGCAGGTGAGGTGGAGGTTGGGGGTGAGGGAGAGGTTGGGGGTGAGGTTGGGGGGTGACTGAGAGGTTGGGGGAGGTGAGGGAGAGGAGAGTGAGGGAGAGGTGAGGGAGAGGTGGGGTGGAGAGGTTGGGAGAGGTTGAGGGAGAGGTTGGGGGTGAGGGAGAGGTTGGGGGTGAGGGAGAGGGGGTGAGGGGAGAGGTTGGGGGTGAGGAGAGAGAGGTTGGGGTGAGGAGAGGTTGGGGGTGAGGTTGGGGTGAGGAGAGGTAGAAGGGGGGAGGTGTGTGTAGTACTCGTCAATTGGCTTCCTTTGACGTTATCGACGGGCTAACATCAACACTCGTTAATTCTGGTATCCTGTAATTAAAGGCTGTACTGTATGTATGTATGTATGTATGTATGTATGTATGTATGTATGTATGTATGTATGTAGCTGTGGTGGTGTTTGTGTGTACAGTGTTGAAAGATGTGGCAAATTCGTGTCGGTTCACTGATTCACCTTTATTATTTTGTTTGTTTTTTGTTTTAAGTTTCGTAATTTCCTGTTGTGGTTGAGTTTTGGTTTGGTATAACACTCTCGTACTAAGACAGTCTTCGTTGGCTGTGTCTTCTTAGGAACCTTTATGGGCCAATATGACTTTAAGAGACGTTAAGAGGGTGACTTGTGACTTTAATCCCTTGAACAAAACCTGTTTATTTTAGATGTTATTACCCAAACCAATGTACTGTAGTTCATCCTTATAAATTACAGTACTGAAATACTTTATGGTCTGACCTGTGTGTGTGTGTGTGTGTGTGTGTGTGTGTGTGTGTGTGTGTGTGTGTGTGTGTGTATAATAGCTTAAGTTGCTACAATTATTGCGTGTTATTTATTGTTAAAATGAAGTGTATTTTCCTGAAAAGTATTAATATTTTATGGCGTAAAGTGCAGATGGTCGCGTGTATAAACTGTCCTCGTCTGTAATTTGAGATTTTTTGGTCTTGTTTGTCTAGTGAAGTGTGACGCTCGAGGCTTCATATCTGTGTTAAGTACGTTGGCTAAAAAGTAAAACATTTCCCATTTTAACAATAGCGATTCTTATATAGTAAAACAACTCAATAGTTTTCTGTATTTTACATTATATTTACTTTTTTTTTTTTAAGAAACTATTGAATGTTCGGTCGTGGTTAAAAGTGTAAAACGAAGTCACGGAATGAGTATCTGAACTTACTTACCCTCCCGACTCGTCTCGTTTGGGGGTCGATACTGCTTCATTTTGAGGAGGAACGAACTTTTGACCTACAGTGATGGATGGACCACCTCACACGACGCAGTTTACAATCATTCACATATGTTGAGAATCCTGGCTGAAGATTCTTAAGGGTTCATACGTTGATCCCCTTCCCCGCCTCCCTTCCCTCTCCTCCTCCTCCCACCCCCTCCTCTCTCCTCCCCTCTCCCTCTCCCTCCCTCCTCCCCCTCCTCCCCTCCCCCTCTCCCCTCCCTCCTCCCACCCTCCCTCCTCTCCTCCTCCCTCCCCTCCCTCCTCCTCCACCTCCTCCCACCCTCCCCCAACTGGAATATGACACAAGAAACAATGGCAGTCAAAATGGTTGTCGACATTACACTAAAAATCTAGAAATTAACCTTAAAATCTTTCGAGAATCTGAATTTAATGGACGAACTCTCTGAGAATCGAAAAAATTAACTTAGCCTCTTAGATAAGGTAAAAGATGAACGTACGTAGGATCCCCAAGTTAACTTAAGGTTTCTTTGTGAATTCAGAATGTGATTATATTTCCCCCGTGGGGTTTACGTCACATAAACTACCTTATAGCGGTGTTAATCAGGTCCTTCAGACACGGTAATCACTGACCTTTGACCTCTCCTGTATGCTGGATCAAGCCCCATTATGTTTTGATATTAAATACGTAAATTTGGACATACTCTCTCTCTCTCTCTCTCTCTCTCTCTCTCTCTCTCTCTCTCTCTCTCTCTCTCATTCGCTCACTGGCTCACTCATTCTCAGATAAATGCACAAATAGTCAATATATAAGAGATACATACATATAAAATGTAAATATTGTATATACGCAAATACACATACATAATACCTACACAGAGATACGTCACACACACACACACACACACACACACACAAAGTATTCACCCCTCTCTCCTTCCCTCAAAAGCTCAAAGTTAAATTACGAGTGTTTGAAAGTTTTCTGATTGCCATAGGGTATGCAAATACCACCCAGTTCGCACACATCCGCCCACCGAGAAACTACAAACACGCTCTAATTGATCTGATATGATTAGTTCTCTAACTTTTTATCAAGGATGGTGAGGGAGGGATGAGGGGGGGAGGGAGGGGGAGAAGGTGAGGGGAAAGAGGAGAGTCGAGGGGGAAGCAAGATGGGAGGAGAGATGGGAGGTGGAGGGTCGTGGGGGAAAGCAAGAGGGGGAGAGATAGGTGGGGAGAGGGGTATTGGAGGTTGGAGGGAGGGTGTGAAGGAAGAGGAAGTGTTGAAGGAGGGAAGGGAGGAGCTGCATGAAGGAATATTTGAAGGGGTCGAGGGAAGGAGGGGGGGAGTGAGTTGAGGGAAGGCAGATTTTGAGAAGGAAAGCAGATGCAAGAAAGGAGAGAGGAAGAAGGGGCAGGAGGGAAGGAAGTCAGATGGAGGGAGGGAAATCAGGTGAAGGGAGGGAAGTCAGATGGGGGGAGGGACGTCAGATGGAGGGAAGGAGGGCAGGTGGAGGGAGTAGACCATTAGAGCAGAATATAGAGAGTCAACACAAAGTTAGAAGTGGTGTGTATATCGGGCAAGGAAGATGGCGCTGATGTTATGTACGAAGTTGCCAGACTTATTTTCTACACGAATAGATATGAATTGTGCTCAGGGAACTGCCAGTCGCAATGGGGGGACTTCCTCGAGAAGTGAGTGAGAGAGAGAGAGAGAGAGAGTGAGAGAGGGAGAGTGAAATAGAGTGAGAGTGAGAGTGAGTGAGGCGAGTGAGTGAGTGACAGACAGACAGACAGACAGACAGACAGACAGACAGACAGACAGACGTTTTACCCCCATAACACCTCCTGATTGGCCCCTCACTTCCTCTCTAGCTTCCTGACACTAAGGCACTGATCAGGATTGCTAAATAAACGTCACCTAACAGAGGGAGAAGAATGCGTTCATGGTAGTAACGTCAATTAGCCAATATTAGTTTATTTTCTCAATTACTCAACCGGATACAGGAAATTAATTCAGTTCAAGACATCTGAGGGTAGGCGACCACGACCCACCACTCCAAACTCTTAGGGAACCAGATTTTAATTTAATCTATCTATCCTATATTACATCCCATACTCTATCCATCTTTACCTTAGCTTTATCCATTACTATCCCTGCCATTATCCCCTATGTCAGTTTATATGGTAGAAGTATGACATTATTCATGGTCTATAAATATCCAGTATTTATCCTTTAGCCCAGGTTTGGTAGTGAATCATTTGTATAACTTAACCTTATCGTTCTCCAAACACACTCCGAGGGCTTCTAAATCTGCCTCTGGTGTCCTCAAGTGACCATCCCTCTAACCTGAGCTGTAATTCTGACCATACGTAGCATAATAATAATAATAATAATAATAATAATAACTACAACACCAATAATCCTGATTCTATAAATAATAATAATAATAATAATAATAATCAGTGTCTGTATAATTGACCGTCTACATAAGTAACACAAACACACACAGGTAACAGCAACACAGGTAACAGCAACACAGGTAACAGCAATCAGTACAAATGACAATAATGCTCCCAGATAACTTATTTATGAGCCCACGCCATCAGCCAGCAATTAGATTCAGTTTGTCTGTCTGTCTGTCTGTGTCTGTCTGTCTGTCTGTTCTACCTTCACTATCAACCACTTAATTCATTCACCTTCCCCACCACCTACCCCCACCACCCACCCCCACCACCCACTCATCTACCCCCATCACTCCCTCACCACCACACCAAGTGAACGTGGCCTCAGCAGTAGTGGCTGGATCATCACAAATCATCACCCAGACAAAGATCTTTTCTGGACGGCCTAACATTATGTGTATTTTTTCAACCTTCCTTCACCAGTAATATGACCCTTAATACTCGATGACTTAAGTTCCATTTTATCATCTAGACTTAGGTATGGTTAAGTTAGGGGATATTTTATTATTTTTTTTATACTGCCTCTCTCTCTCTCTCTCGATCCTAAGTCGGTCTTCTTAATTTTTTTGTTTGATGTGGATTTTGTGTGGATGGGTGTGGGTGTGTGGATGGTGTGGGTGTGGAGGGGGGAGGTGTGGATGGGTGCGGGTGTGTGGATGGGTGTGGGTGTGTGGATTGGTGCGGGTGTGTGGATGGGTGTGGGTGTGTGGATGGGTGTGGGTTTGTGATGGTACGATGTAGTTGTATTATTATTATTAATAACAAACTACTTTCTCAACGATTCCGTGTCTGTATGTATTATGGACACGCACATGAGGATTGTGCATACTGTCATGGCTTTTTACCCGTCCCCCGTGTGTGAATGTATTACCAATGCCGGACACGCACATGAAACCCCCGTGTCCGTGTCCACATGTACTGTAACGGACACGCACATGAACTCCCGTGTCCACATGTACTGTAACGGACACGCACATGAATCCCGCGTGTGTATGTATTTAACAGTCAACAGCATGAAACTCCGCATTCATGTGTGTGTGTACGTATGTGTGTATGTATGTACATCTGATGACTCATGCCATACAATAGTTACAATAACTCAAGCGAGAATTATAGGATATAATTTTTGTTCAACTTATTGTCATAAAGTTGTAATAACAGGTTAAGGTATAGTCGTCATGAAGGCCATTAACTGTGAATATAGGCGACAACTTATAGATTTTCTTCTTAATTCTTTATCTCATTTATTATTTTTTTTATTATTTATTATTATTATTATTTTTGTTTTATTATTATTATTATTATTATTATTATTATTATTATTATTATTATTATTATTATTATTATTATTATTAATCTGTCGTATTAAGTTTCTATTACTGATATTCTTTATATTTTATTGTCAGTTACTTTTATACTTTTACTTTCAAATAGTTTTAATGGCTTTTTCTTCACGCGTCATTATTTATCCTTCTGTTTTATTACTTTTCCGAGCGTTCGGTCGAGTGGACAAAGAGTTTGATTGTTTGCATTGTTTCACGAGGTAAACAGAAGCCATTGGTGAGCCGCAGTCCACAGTGTCAACAAAACATACGCAATGGTACCTTGTAAACGGGTCTACTCTAGCTAGCTACCTTGATGTCTTAATATGTATCAGTGAGGGATACATACATACATACATACATACATACATACATACATACATACATACATACATACATATGCAAACACAATGTAATGAAATGCACAAAGGTGATAGGGGATAATTTATGTTTGTTAGAAAGTAATGTATAAATAATGTTTTATTTTTTGTTCATTATTCGTGTTTTTATTGTGTAATGTTCTTTTTGATATAAATTGTTTCTTCTGTATTTGTGAGGTTTTTTTTTACATATACAGTAAATATCTCGGAGGAACTTGTGCATAAATTTGAAATCTTGTTTTTTTTGTGCATTTGTAGATATATTTTTTTGTATTTTTTTTACATAACTCCTGTTTTTACGAAATTGTATATAATGTTTTTTTTTGTATTTGTGCATCAATTGTGTGTTTTTGTGTATTCATATATAAATCGTGTATATTTTCTGTATTCGTAACTAAACCTGTCTATGTTGGGTAATTGTTCAGACATCATTTAAAGGTTTAGTCACAAAGACAATGTTAATTAATTTATCTTTTTGTTTTCCCAAGATCCATCTGGAAATTTTAGTTATAAAGCCACATCACACCTTTGTAAAATCTGTATAATATTCCTGGCGACCTTACCTGGTGTAGGATCCCCCAAATATCGACTCCAACATCCTCTTGGGGTACTGTAACACCTTCTGCGAGACGCTCTTCTGGCGTTTATTTGGCGACAGCGTTGCCACCTCCCCGTCACCCTCCTCTACACTCCATCTCCGTACAATAAATAAAAAAAAGCTGATTCACGCCACAGAGAGTTTAGTTTAATGTGCTATAGTGTGTTCGTGTTAAGAGAGAAGGTCAAGAGGGCCTTTTGAAGATTTTCTGACTTATATATATTTTTTTCACAAGATGGACTTGAAGGTGTTGGATTGGCACCACTGTTTGGAATACTTCTTAACCTCCGTTCCTCAAGACATAAATCATAGGGCGGGTTTTTGTTCTGGCTGGACTTATTGAGAGACAAACTAAGAGATTCTCCATCGATCATTCCCCCCCGGGTCGACGCTGCATTGTGGGAAACCTAAGTAGAACGAGAGCATTAGCGGCCGCTTTACCGGGGTCCCGCTGTATTTGGAAGTTGCCTTAGTGGAACGAAGTGCCAGGAGCGTGTTGACTCGAGCCTCATGGGTAAATTTACCCACCGACGCTTGTCACTCATGACCCACGTGCATGAGTGAAGACGAGGACGTGCTAACTCACGTGCTCCCGGATTTTCACCCTTAAGATCGATCAGGAATAAAGTCGGTTTTCAGACTAACTCCTTCAGGGGACTTAAGTCATTCTGGAATAACGCAAAAGAATCACACCCGCTAAAATCGATACATTTGACGATTACGTGAGGCGTAATAGTGACCCTTATCGTCAGGGTACGGTAAGGGCGACTCTTCCCTGCATCACGAGAGGGAAAAAATGATTTGCCTGTGTTATTGTTGATAGTGATACACTTAAGGACACCTTGGTTGTACGGTGTGTGTGTGTGTTCACCAGGAGCGGGAGATAGTTAGAACGGTGCTGGTGGGAGATGGAGCGATGGTGTGAGATAGTCTATAGAGAGCGAGAGACTATCGCCATACACTGAACTATTTCCTCATACAGTTTACTTTTTGTCAAGTTACGGAGATAATTTCCCAATACGTGTGTAAATTTGGAGATATAACTCACATAAAATATAGATTGAGAGATAGATTCCGTTTTTTATGGAGATTGAGAAATATTATAACATTTCTGGTGTGAATAGAGAGATATTTCCTGTATACTGTAGACCAAGACGCCCGCCCTACCTATAAGACCTTGGCTCAACGACAAGAACACCTCCAGAAGTTGTCCCTGTGCGCTTGGGGTCAGAGGGACTCGACTCATTGTAAGCTACGAGATGATTTAACTGTCCGTCGTCACTACTGGGTCAGAAGCCTCGGGTACTAAGACATAATACAGTGGGTCAGATAAACGGATCATAAACACTAAAACGATTTCAAGTTTGTCTCTCTGGAAATGATGAGTAAGATTCCAGGTGGTTAATTAACATCTCAGGTTAATGTGAATCTTAATTAACAGGTGGCGAATTAATATCTCAAGGTGTCAGATGAAAACTGTTTTACTTATAAGGTGGAGCACATGAACTTACGCTGCATGCTAAAGCCGTCTATTTTAGATTCATTCACTCACTCAATGGACCAGATTCAGCATCGCACTGTATTTCCTCCGCCGCCTCCTTGTTCTGTGTGACGATAAAAAAAAAATCATATAATACTCTACATCATGCATTCTCCGCGGTAATAAATGAGTCCCACCCACAGTATATGCTTGTCCTTGGCTAACCCACAATGACTTATGCAACGTAATTCATCTACGTAACATATGACAGAGCGGCGGAAACCTATGATTTTCTGGCCTTGTGAGAATTAAAGAAAATATCCTTTATTCTTAGGAGTTTATCTTGGGGTTTTAGGGGTGGGGGAGAGTCTGTCAGCAGTAAGCCTTGGAGATAATGAATTTGGGGACCTCTTGTTCTTTGTTGAGCTTCAGGAACGTTTGATAGGGGGGTCGGAAACGTTTGATGAGGGGTGATAATCTTTTGTTTAGGATCGGAAACGTTTGATGAGGGGTGATAATCTTTGGTTTAGGGTCGGAAACGTTTGATGAGGGGTGATAATCTTTGGTTTAGGGGTCGGAAACGTTTGAGGAGGGGTGATAATGTTTGGTTTAGGGTCGGAAACGTTTGGTGAGGTGATAATCTTTGGTTTAGGGTCAAAACTTGATTTGATGAGGGTGATAATCTTTGGTTTTTCGGAAACATTTGATGAGGGGTGATAATTTTGGTTTAGGGTCGGAAACGTTTGATGAGGATAATCTTTGGTTTAGGGTCGAAACGTTTGATGAGGGGTGATAATGTTTTTTTTAGGGTCGGAAACGTTTGATGAGGGGTGATAATGTTTTTTTTAGGGTCGGAAACGTTTAATGAGGGGTGATAATCTTTGGTTTAGGGTCGGAAACGTTTGATGAGGGGTGATAATCTTTGGTTTAGCGTCGGAAACCTTTGATGAGGGGTGATAATCTTTTGTTTAGGGTTCCTCCTCAGAAAAAGAAACTAGTCAATTATCGTCACTAAACCATAGATTAAGAATTTGATAAAGTTAAAACATCTTAAGATATTCGATGGAACTTCAATCTTAAAATGGATAAAAATATTATTATAGATGAAAGCTTATAAATATAGTAAGATGTCTTTAGCTTAATACCAAAGACCATCCATAAGTTACTTGTATCCTGAAAAAAAAAATACGTAAATACTTGATACTTATTATTATTGTATTCCAGAAACACACTTGAGACCTTGGACAATATGATGGTAATTCTGGTGTAGTAGAACGGGGAGTGTCAGAGTGATAAGTACCGGAAACTTCACCCGTTATATTGATGATTTGTTTGGCTAGTTTGTTGTGTCACTGTTGCATTCCGCCCCCTTTCTTCGCCTTTCCTCTCCGCACTCCCCTTCCTTGTCCTTTCTCACCTTCTCCCCCTTCCTCACTCTTTCCCTCCCTCCCTCTCCCCTTCCCCCCTCCCTCTCTCCTTCCCCCCCTCTCCCCCCTTTCTCATCTACCCCTCACTGCCCTCTCCCCTTCCCCCTCCATTCCCGTGTACCCAAACCACCAAAGATTAAGACCAGACGTCCTTTTCCTCCATTCAGTTTTATTCACTCGCTCTCTCAGCTTTAACACATCTATCCAACGATGTTGTTACTCATTTCACAACACACAACCCAATAACAACCTCCAGTACCGCCTCTTATCTCCCTCCCTCTCCATCTATAACTCTACACACACAGCTTTCCGCTCATTCATGCAAACCGCATCTTAAAACTGTGTCCCTGTAGAGTCTTCAAGTTATGGTTCTTAAGACATCCCGTAAGGCATTAAACAGTTCTAAGGTAACATATAAAATATTTACCTCTGATACACAATATGTATTTAGTAGTTATTGCAGTATTTTCTTTTTATATATGTTATTGCTACACGTGAATCACTAAAAGACAATAACTCTTTGTAGTTTATTCTCAGGCTACATTAACACTATATACCAGTACATTAGTGTTACCAGGTGGTATTACTGCAGCAAGTGTTTAGTATCTAGACTTGAGCGACTGCTGTGTGTGTCGGAGTTAGCGTTTAGCGTTAATAAATGGTTTACCACTCCAGTGTACCGCAGCGGGTGGTCGACGCCGCTAAGATATTGTTCAGTGTTGAGCTGCTTAGTTGTATTGACTGTTTGTTGTGATTGACTGTGTGTGTGTGTGTGTGTGTGTGTGCTGTATAGTGTGTTTGTGTGTGTGTGTGTGTACAGTATGTAAGTATGTATGTATGTATGTATGTATGTGTGTGCGTTTGGTTAGGAAAATTTGGAATGCTACTTATAGCCATTAAAATCATTCCATTACTGGGGTATACCACGCTTCGAAATACCATAAACGTCATAACTATCCCCTTAACCAATAGTATCGCCAGAATTTAGTGACGTCATTTGTTTTTACTGACGACGTCACAGACATGGCCACCAGCCTTGATCAGTGAGACGCTGGCCACAATCTAGACTTCCTTTGTACCAAATTATCCGGGAGATATTTATGACAGAGTTTTAAGCTTAGTTTGCTCTAGGGGCTGCGGGTGGCGGGTAAAAAAGGGCTAGCGACATCTGGTAAGCTATTTTGATTCGTAATTTAGCGGGAAAACAGTAGTGGGTTTGTGCGGCAGATGGTCCTCTTGTTGTTGATGTTTACGAGTTTCTTATCGGTGATTAACGACTTCCTGGAAGACTTTTGAGTTCCTTGAAGGGTGGTGAATATAATTACTGATATATTTTCGATATTCAGTAACTTTTAAGTGGGTCCTGAGTGCGTTAATTATGACTCACCACGTTGCCAGTAACTGCTCAGGTAGTAGGAGAGGAATCATTGTTCTCTGCAGTTGGTATAGCAGAGGGATTAGTTACTGTGATGACAAGGTCGGTTACACCAGCAACCAAAGAACAGCAGTACCAACCTATACAAGTATTACCATCAACAAATTCTCACCCAGTCAGCCACTACCAACGGGATAAGTGGCAGACCAGTAGCCGTTACTCTTAGATGTAATTAATAACAGCAGAAACACCATCATTATCCACAACGAAAAGTAATAACAGCCGCCGACATAAATACCACCAACAGTAATGGTCACAGCAACAGTCGTAGAACCAGTAGCCGCCACAGCATCGTCATTATAATCATCAAAAGCAGTCGTCGGGGTGAGGGGGGGGGGTGGTGGGGGGGGAGGGGGGGGGGAGACAAACGACAGTCATGTAGCGAGACAGCAAGTCACCGTCACCAGGTACACTACTCGGCGTTAATGACAGACTCCCAAGGTGTTTCTCTCTCTGGTCGTCAAGGTGAGGCAGGTATCCAGGATCTTGTTGTTGGCGTCCGTCCGTCCGTCCGTCCGCCTGCCTCTCCGTCCGTCCGTCCGTCCGTCCGCCTGCCTCTCTGTCCGTCCGTCCGTCCTCATTTACATATTGTCTTTCCTGACATGGTTTACTCTCATCTGAATTATTGGGATTAATGTTGTATCCAAGAAAACTGGTTTTAAAGCGGACTTTTATTGCATGTTTAGTTCAGGGTCTTGGGTCGAGGATTAACGTGGGATAAACCCGGAATTAAGTGTGACTGTTCATTGAAAAGTTTCATTAAGGAATAACAGATTAATTAGTTTATATTTAAATGTTTAAATATCTGGAGTACAGGAGAGTAGCACAGTCTTAACCCCTTGAGTACAATAACTTAACCTTTTGAATACAGTAACTAGCTCCCTTGAGTACGATAACATTGTACTCAGGGTGTTATATAAAACAACAAAGCAAAACAAAAAAATACGTAAAAAGGTGTATATTTAATCCTCACCTACGCATGGGTTGTGCTTACAGGGTGCGTGTCTGTTGTACATGTATTAATGCGTCTTTGAGTGCGTTTGTGCGTGTGTTTGTGTTTTGAGGTGTGGTGGAGACTCGAGGCTCATCCCGTGTCTTAATGGCGACTTAATTTACAAACGTCTGCTTTCAATTAAGAGCATTTTGCCTCAGTCACAGGGTACTCCAGGGGTATGTTTCTCTCCCCTGTAGTTTACATGGAGGGAGCGACACACACACACACACACACCCACCCACACACACACACACACACACACACACACACACACACACACACACACACACACACACACACACACACACACACACACACACACACACACACACACGCACACGTTAATACATAAAACACAAACACCAGTCTTGTACAACAGCAGGAGACCACGCAAGTACCTTATATCACACTAACATGCGAGTTAATTCCATTCTCTATTCTCTCTCTCTCTCTCTCTCTCTCTCTCTCTCTCTCTCTCTCTCTCTCATACATAGTATTTAGGTCTTGTGGATTTTACAAATTTGTTTACCAGTTAAGGTCAGGGTGTGTGTGTGTGTGTGTGTGTGTATATGTGTGTGTGTATTGTTTATGTTTAAGTGTGTGCGTGGTGTGTGCATGTCTGTTTGTATAGTGTGTATGTTTGAGGTTGTGTATGGTGTGTATGTTTCAACATGTGTGTAACATATAATACATATACCTTTACTTATGTACAGTCTATCTATAATGTAAAGGTGATATATACAACACCATTATTATTTTAAATTATTTACGTTACTTCACCACAAACATTAACCCCTTTACCTAATCCTTATCCCCTCGCTTGATCTGTCTACCTGTCTGTCACCTGTCACCTGTGTCGAGGAGGTAAATCAATGAGAGATGTATTTGATCCATTCTTGTAGGTTTTGTGTGTGACGCGTGGATGTGGTGATGGACGTTGGTTGACCACTCCCACCTCTTGCAGTGTGTGGGTGCTGGTAGGGAGGGGAGAGGTGGAGGGGAGGTGAGGAGAGGGGTAGGGGAGAAGAAGAGGGGTGGGTGCTGGTGAGGGGAGAGGTGGAGGGGAGGTAAGGAGAGGGGTAGGGTAGGGGAGAAGAAGAGGGGTGGGTGCTGGTGAGGGGAGGAGAGATGTGAGGAGGGTTGCTGGTGATTGGGGAGAGGTGGGTCACATCCCAACACATCCCAAGATCTACGAAGCTGTTCTGTTTTGTTACAAGTTATCTCACTGTGTTTCTTGGGATTTCTAGTTATCCCAAGACGGTCACGTTGGGTCTTGGTGTTGTCCCATGTAAACCTCGACTTAACTTAACCATGAGGGTCCCCAGGTATACAGGAGCTCTCAGGTGAACCCCTAATCATGGCGGATTTTTCCATAATTAACCAGGAGGTACACTGAGCGTGCCAACAAGGCCAAACATTGAACACTTCCAGGAATAAGCTCCACCGGAGGCACTAATTACACAGTAGGGTTTAATAATTCAGTGTTATGGCCGCAGCCCGAGTGTCGTGTCGGTGTCACTCCGCTAATAACACGGTGCTCGATGATTCACCGCTTCCACCACGGCACGTCATGTTCACACACAACGCTCATTAACTGCCCAAGCTACCAGTTCGATAGTTTAGGGCGGTTCAGGTAGGGGTAATTGCAGCATGGTTGGAGGGGGGGGGGGTTTGGTGGGGCGGGAGGTGGGGTCATGTCACGGTGGTTAAGTGGCAGTAATGTTGACGTTCGTGGAAGTGTTGCAGAGAATTTGATGGAATCCGCATGTCTGTGTTCTCTCCTCAATAAACAAACGTGTTGAGAATTTCGTGTTTAGAGTCGCAATCAGTCGGAGGTTTTTTCCCAACTAAGTAAACACAGGATTTTTTTTTTTTTTACATGATCTGTTGTAGTCAGTGTTTAGTGTACAAGAATTACATAACATACAATAATACTACTGGTGTTTCTTAGATCAAAATGTGTGGTGATGGCATTCGTATCTAATCGGGAAGATGTGAAGAGTGAATTATTCATTACAGAGTACGTGTGTTAGGAGAGTACGTGTGTTACGAGGGTATAAATGTTCCTATTATGAGGCGGCTCAGCGGTGATCACAATACAAACGCCTCGGATAACGATATTTATAAATACGAAATACAGAAAACGGGACGAGTTTTTATGATCCCAGTGCATGTACAGGAGGCATATTAATGTACTCCCGTCTGTCTGTCTCCTCTTGCTAGTTAACAAACCCCCTTTCCTGCTAAGATGCTTCCTACGCGAGTCCTATATAGTACAGAAGGAATGTACAAGGTCGGAAATCGATCATTCCCCTGCCAGACGAAGGCTCTAGTATACACACCAAATATATGTATATGTGTATGTGTGTAGGCATGTGTGTGTGTGTGTGTGTGTGTGTGTGTGTGTGTGTGTGTGTGTGTGTGTGTGTGTGTGTGTGTGTGTGCGTGTAGCATAGTCTGAAGTGTCTTAATGTTCCCCACAATTCTAGCGATGACTCGATATTTCGCCTTAGAATACAATAATGAAGATGGACTCAAGAAAATTATATTTGAGGTAAGATCATGTTGCAGAGTTGTGAAATAAATAGTTTAAGAAGTAGTAGTAGTAATTAATTAACATCCACCATACGTTGGAAATATTCTGGGTTGGGTTACATTATAGATGATGAAAGTTTAAGACTGAGAATTGGAAGGGAACGAGGATAAAAGTTGAGAAGCTGAGGAATGCAGTGAACTTGGTAAAGAAGATGGATGGTAGCGTGAACGGTGCCGCACACAGCCTTAGATAGGTGGGCGGTGCACGAGGCAGGTGACACAGGTGAGAGGAAGTGTAGGGAGAGAGAGGAAGTGGTCGCTCATAAAGATGTAACAAGGTAGTTTTAGATAAGCAGTGAGGAGACTTGGAGGTGTAACTGTAATAATAATCTTTCATGACAACTTTAGTGGATATAATAACGTCAATAATTACCTTACACACACACACACACACCCACACACCCACACACACACACACACACACACACACACACATGAGCTTATCTTCTTGCTTAGCTTGAGTGGAGCAAAAGTCTGAGCGGTGAGTGGATTAGAGTGGGGATCTGTTGGCCTGATGTGGGGCCACACCACAGATTTAACATTCGGTGTTAACTCCTGTAGGCTTATGCCACTCAAGCTGACCTGAGAGACACAAGCACAGGGCAATGGCAGGTAGGTGCCAGGGCGTGGCCACACACCGGTGGACCTGCACGCCCGTACCTCTGGGGCCCACTGTTGCTCCGAGATTCCCTGACCGGTCAAGCAAGGCGTCGCAAAACACCCAGCAACTGGAGGTTGCCGAGCCCGAAGGCAGGAGGCAGAGCAGAGTCTTGTGGTGGAGAGGCTGTGTACTGGCAGGGCAAGTCTTACACACTGTTGCTTCCCTTTTTGTCCAAATGACTGGCCAGCGGCAGTAGCTGTGGCCAGCGGCAGTAGCTGTGGCCAGCGGCAGTAGCTGTGGCCAGCGGCAGTAGCTGAGGGCCAGAGGAGTTATTGAAGCAGACGCCTTGACACTACCTCTCACTACCGCACTAGACGCATCTCACCCCACAGATAGAACAATAGATATATAGTTGGATAGATAAACAGATACTGTAGATAGACTGATGTAATATATAACTCTCTAGAGATATGTCGGTAAACAATGTAGCCAGTGTTCCCTTAACCCGTGTCCAGGAGGTGGTGACGATACACTGTAAACCCACTAAGAGAAGAACACAAACTACACCAACTGTCAGGTGAGGAGAGCAGTCCTGAGTAGAAATTAACCAACACTGTGAATCATTGTCTATAAATAGTGAAGATAATTGTTGGAGGAATAGTGTGGACGGTGCTGGCAACCTGTCGCCTCATAACAAAGCCCTATGTATAGATATTAATATTTAGTGAGACATATGACAATGTATATATAAAAATAAGGTTTGATTATTGTATGTATAACAGTATTGAAAGACCAAAATATAACAAATAATAAAAGTAACATTGATAAAAATATACATAAATCAAATTGACAAACACAACACAATTACAGAATCCAAGGCTATCTAAGTCACTAATGTATAATTAAACCTTAAAGACACACTCAGAGCTACGTGGTCACAGTTAAGACACACTCAGAGCTACGTGGTCACAGTTAAGACACTCAGAGCTACGTGGTCACAGTTAAGACACACTCAGAGCTACGTGGTCACAGTTAAGACACACTCAGAGCTACGTGGTCACAGTAAAGACACACTCAGAGCTACGTGGTCACAGTTAAGACACACTCAGAGCTACGTGGTCACAGTTAAGACACACTCAGAGCTACGTGGTCACAGTTAAGACACACTCAGAGCTACGTGGTCACAGTTAAGACACACTCAGAGCTACGTGGTCACAGTAAAGACACACTCAGAGCTACGTGGTCACAGTTAAGACACACTCAGAGCTACGTGGTCACAGTTAAGACACACTCAGAGCTACGTGGTCACAGTTAAGACACACTCAGAGCTACGTGGTCACAGTTAAGACACACTCAGAGCTACGTGTAAAGACACACTCAGAGCTACGTGGTCACAGTTAAGACACACTCAGAGCTACGTGGTCACAGTTAAGACACACTCAGAGCTACGTGGTCACAGTTAAGACACACTCAGAGCTACGTGGTCACAGTTAAGACACACTCAGAGCTACGTGGTCACTACTCAGTGGTCACAGTTAAGACACACACACTCAGAGCTACGTGGTCACAGTAAAGACACACTCAGAGCTACGTGGTCACAGTTAAGACACACTCAGAGCTACGTGGTCACAGTTAAGACACACTCAGAGCTACGTGGTCACAGTTAAGACACACTCAGAGCTACGTGGTCACAGTTAAGACACACTCAGAGCTACGTGGTCACAGTGAAGACACACTCAGAGCTACGTGGTCACAATGAATCTTTGTTTAATAGTGCATAAAACTATCCCCAGAGTCAGTGTTTGTTGGCTTTTATGGGCATTAAATGGTCACACTTTCTTGACCATTACGGAGCTACACTTTTCCCAATGAAGGTGAATTAATAAATCATATACGAATTATTATTATTATTTTGTTTGTGTCTAGGGTAAAATATGTGGTTGGGTGGTTATCTGTAGGGTTTAATGTGGTTTTAAACACACACACACACACACACACACACACACACACACACGTCATCATAGGGTACAGTACGTCTTGAGTCCTTGGCTATCTCTCGCTGCCTCACTGAGTACATAGAGAAGAATATTGATTTGCATCTCTCCCTCTGTCTGTCTGTCCGTTCCTCCTGAGTTTCTTCGCAGGAATCACCGAAAGATTGTTCAACCTGACGTAGTGACATTTTGCGGAGTGTTGTGTGGGCATCTATACAGGACCTGGTGAGGTTTTGAAGCTATTTGGTCCATTTTTCTTTCCTTTACTTGAAGGTATTTTAATACAAGTTAGTTTAAAGGATTAGCCAAGAAACAATCAGTCAATCACGTGAACTGGGTGAACTGGGGAGACATTTACGCTTGTTTGACTGATTCATATTCTCAGTTAACCCAGTACAGTGCCTTTACTGACCTGTCTGACGGAAGGTTTTCTCACGTGAGGGAATTTTTTTTTCCTCAGGTATTTATTCCACGTGTTTGATTCTTCCTCAACTTTACCTGATAGACTTAAAATTTTACGGAGGAATAATGAACTTCATAAAGACTTAAGTTTCATTGCTTCTTTAAGGTACTGAGAAACATCATGGCGAAACAGTATATATTTTCCCTCTTAAACTGAAACACGTTTATATATTTCCCCCTTAAAATGAAGCAGGTGAAACAGGTAAATTAGACAGGTGTAGCGAATTACAGGACGCGGAAACAGATAACCAAGACACCGAGAGAGAGAGAGGCCAAACAGAGGCAAATGTTTGAACCATTACACGCTCTGGTCACCACAAGAACACACACAGACCACCGCCACCATTAAAACATTAGCGAAGGTGGAAGGAACCTGTGCCGCCTCCACTGCCTGCACGCTTACATGCCGTCTGAGGTTGTAGGATCATCTGGGCTTTAGTTAGTATTTCATGGGGTTAGGTGGGGTTGAGGTTGAGGTTGAGGTTGGGCTGGGCTGAGGTTGAGGTTGGGCTGGGCTGAGGTTGAGCTGGGCTGAGGTGAGGTTCGACTGAATCAGTTTGAGATCGTCTGTGTATCATCGGTTTTGGTAGTAAATAGCCTTTGGGTCTATTAACAATAATAATAATCTACTAGTATAAGGAGAGCTATTTTCTAGTATTTGTAATAGGATTTGCTATTTGATCAATAAAGTGAATTGTGGCGGTAAGGTTTATCACGTCTATTAAACAGTATTCTTTTAGGCGTTGGGGAAAGCTGACTCAAGCAAGAATAGTTAAACCCCTTCCCCCCTCCCCCCCCTTCCCCTTTCTACCCCTCCTTCCCCCCCTCCTCCCCTCCTTCCCTCCTTCCCCCTCTCCCTCTCCTTCCCCCTCCTTCCCCCCTCCTCCCCCCTCCCCTCCTCTCCCCCCTCCTTCCCCCCTCCTCCCCTCCTTCCCCTCCTTCCCCTCCTCCCCCCCCTCCCCTCCTCTCCCCCCTCCCCTTTCCCCTCTGTAGGTGTTAATAAAAAAAAAGAACCTTTGAATACATTGTTAAGGTTAGATTGGTAATTCAGGTTTTATTAGAGTTAATGCTATTGTTCATGAAGAGTTTCACGGACGAAAAAATATGACACACTCTCTCTCTCTCTCTCTCTCTCTCGTGTTGATTGAGAGGGTAATTCCAGGTTACATTGATATTGAGAGAGCTGGAGTACACGCTAGGAGCTCTGCGGTAGTGAACTGTGCGACCCCTCAAGTTATAACTCCAATAAAGTAAAAGGTATGAGTGGGAGGTGGAGGAGGAAGTGCTCAAGGCGTCGTATCCGTGTTCTACCTCGCCCTCATTATGATTACTTGCCCAGGTTAATGTGCATACCTGGCGTGGTACTCTCTCTCTCTCTCTCTCTCTCTCTCTCTCTCTCTCTCTGTTCTTCGCCGTAAGGAGTTGTTCATCCAGTTATGAACATCAGGTCACTGTACAGACTTGTTCTCATTACTGACCGGTGCTTGTGTGTGTGTGTGTGTGTGTGTGTGTGTGGGGCACCAGTAACATATTTCTGCAATGGTTTTTCTATAAAGTATTGGTGTGATCCTGGAGGGTTAGGTTAGGTTAGGTTATTGGTTTTTATACACATTTATATTCATATATAGGCTAAAATATCATCTTATATATTTACAGTATAAGTAAAATCGGTAAAAAAAAAAATCACTCTACCTGTAATACTGTTTCTGAATCCATATGTTTAATCTGATTTAAATTAAGATCACCTATTTAACGTTCAGAACATAATGAATAGTTTATGCAGGTAGGACAGACATCTCTCTCAAGTTACCCACGTACTTTATGACACCTCAATTAGCTGAAAGTTACTGTAATCACCTGTCTGTAAATTACCCCTTGATCATTGTGGCATTATTACCACATGGCAGAAGCTCAACTACTGCCCCTGGTACTGCCCCTGGTTTCGTATACTGAGACTATTATTTAATACTACGATGAACCATGAAAAAAAAAATATCCACATCTTATTTTTATTAACGTTTAGGTGTACCTGCATTAACCTACCTGTAAGTGTATGTATTAATGTGTCTTGTGGGTTATACATAGTTATACATTAACCTCATGTATATTGGTGAGTCTTATTTTGGTGAGTTTTTAACCCTCCGGTTGGTGGCGGTACAGACAATCGCCACCGCAAATTTCTCGCCAAATGACAGGTTAGGTTAGGTTAGGTTAGGTTAGGTGAGGTGTTATTTGTTCAGTGGAGGACGAAATGGATTTGGAAATTAGATAAATGAAGAGAATTTTTTTTTCTGTCGATTTTAGTTTGATTTTGACACACACACACACACACACGCACACACACACATGCACACACACACACACACACACACACACACACACACACACACACACACACACACAGAAACAAACACCACTTTATTCAGACGATCATAACCATTCAAAACAGAACAAACAAACAAACAATACTTACTTGTGTTGTTAATTTTATCACCACCACCATTAGCGGACACCTCCCCTTCCCCCCTCCCCTCCCCTTCCCCCTCCCCCTTCCCCCTCTTCCTCCCCCCTCCAAAAAAAAGCTTAAAAATAAACACAAACAGACGGAGCAGAAAGCCACTATATTTTTTCCCCCCCCCAAGTAATTACACCTTGGGTCAGTGACAAATAGCTCCCGTAATAACTAGCACAGGACAATGACAACACTATGCTGAGTTAGCCATGACGTTATATCTACCTATGATTAATGTTGGTTATACTTTCAGGAGGTATGTTTGGTTTAGTATACTCCAAGTGATATAGTTTTAACCTGTATTCTTTTGTTTGGTTATACTCAGGTGATATATTGTTTATTTATTTGAAGGTATGTTTGAGTGTTATGTTACGGGGTATAATTTTTTTAGCTGTATTGGTTGTTTTGGGTTAAGGGGGGTATATACTTTTAAGGGAGTATGTTTGGTTTTATATGTCCAATAGATATACTTTTTTTAACTCTTTGATATACTTTGATGAGTATATTTGATAATTTTAGCTAAGGAATATACTTTAAGCGACTTTGTTTGGTATATACGGATATGTCCACACTGTAATATACTTTGAGGAGTATATTTGGTTATTTTGGCTAAGGGATAACTATTTTCCCTTTGAGGTTTAGAGTTAGTATGACTCAAACCGAATTATTATTACCAAACGATTATTCTATCCTTGGAGCATAATTATATCCGGGTTGTGATAATTACCTTCCCTTGAGGTTGGTTCTGTATGGCCAAGTGATAATACAGCTTTTGGACAGATTTATTATGACCAGATGGCAGTTCTATCTTTGGACGTAATTATTTTGTCCAAGTAATGACCTCTCTACTTGCGTCCTTCCCATTCCGTGATCTCCCAATCCACGACCACCCAGTACATGATCTCCTAATTCACGACATCCCAATCCGCGACCTCCCAATCTACGACCTCCCAATCCACGACCTCCCAATCCACGACCTCCCAGCCCATGATCTCCTAATTCACGACATCCCAATCCGCGACCTCCCAATCCGCGACCTCCCAATCTACGACCTCCCAATCCACGACCTCCCAGTCCATGATCTCCTAATCCACGACCTCCCAATCCGTGACATCCCAATCCACGACCTCCCAATCCACGACCTCCCAATCCGCTACAGATACTCTACGATGGCATTCCTAACCACACATATTCCTAAGTCCAACTTGAGTGTGAGTAAATGCTCGTATTCATTAATAAAACTCGAGGCTTTAATGCGTGTTTGTCGTCCTCAAATGGAGTGTTACTTGATATTCGTAAAGAGTGCTCGAGTGGGGGCCCCCTTCTCAGTATTCTTCAATTCCACTTAGGATTATTCATTTAGTTAATGTACCCGGATCTTTCATCTTTATTTGTTAATGTTCTCTGTGATTTGTTAATTTCTCTGTGATTTGTTAATTTCTCTGTGATTTTTGTCTTTTTTTATGAAGTTAATGTTACTGGCATTTTTATTTTTATTGATAATTCTTGAAACTTTTTAAATTTTACCTTTATTAAACACACCTTAATTTTGTACCTTTTATTAGTTAACACACATGAAACTTCTACTTTTATTTATTAACCTACCCCTAACTTGTACCTCTATTAGTTAATGTACTAAAACTATCCCGATTTCTAGTTAATTTTTTGAAACTTTTTTTCTTTGTGTACATAAAATCTTGAAACTTGCATAATTTTTGGGTAAATTTACTGAAATCTCGTTTTTGTGATATTTCTAAAACTTCCATCTGTATAATAGAGAGGGAGGAAGGACAGTGAGAAGGAAGATGGGAGGAAAGAAGGGAAGAAGGAGAAAGAAAAGAGGGATAATAAAGTGGAGTAAGGGAAGGAAGATAATAAATGGAAGAGAAGGAAAAGGTGAAAAGAGAATGGTCAGAAAGATGGAGGAAAGAAAGGAAGATGGAAGGAAGGAGGGAGGAGGGATGGGGGGAGGAGGGATGGCGGCAGGGAGGGAGGAGGGTAGCGCCGGGATCTCACAGTCTCGGAGGCGTGAAGACAAACAAGAACAGGTAAAGGTAAGTCGGTGGTAATTATACCTAACTTCCAGAAGCTGTGTGGATGTGTAAGATTACTTTTGTCGGCTCGTTCGTTCCCTGTGTGTTTGTGTATGCGTGTTTGTGTACGTGTGTGTATGTGTGTATCTGTCTGTGTTTGTTTTTGTGTTCATGTGTGTTTTTGTATGTTTGTATATTTACCTATGTGTGTCGTTCAGAACGTCCTCGCTCATACCGTTCTCGTTTGGCTCTCGTTCACACTATTCTAAATATACCTCACTGAAGACATCTCCTTCCGTTAGGTCAGAATACCATTACCTTAAATCCAGTTCCAAATTAGACACAGGATTCAGAATATACCACAGGTGTTCACGGCGTAGACAACACCTGTATAATGACCCTTGTGCAATCAGCAATTCCTGGACACACACACACACACACACACAGAAGCGCGCTTGGGTGGCCGAACAACCTGCCAGGGGGGGTAGACTAACTCACTACCAGCTTAAATGATGGTCCTGCAGTCCACCCCATGAGTTAGGTTAGGTTAAGTATGGTTTGGATTAGATTACATTAAGTTGGCTAAGGTCTGGTTAAGATATAATGGATTAACTGTTTCATTATTACTGAATATCTGGTTGTGTGTGTGTGTGTGTGTGTGTGTGTGTGTGTGTGTGTGTGTGTGTGTGTGTCCATAATCACAGAAAGAGATGATGGGGGCAAGACAAGTGTATAAAGTTCAGAAAACACTCTAATGATAAGTAGAAAATCCTAAACATATTCCCTTACAGTCTCACCCTAATAAGTGTTCAAAATAAGTCATTAAAACTCTCTGTGTTTAATAAATCATTTATAAACGTTTATAAATTATGTAAGTAGAGATAAAGTAAAATTAATTAATAAATTCCTTATAATATGCTGAGTTTTTTGGGGGAACCTTTCACTTAAGTTACAAAAAAACCACTCAGAGCAAGCAAGCCACTTAGGTCAAACAAATCACTTAGGGCAAGCAAGCCACTTAGGTCAAACAAACCACTTAGGGCAAACAAACCACTTAGGGCAAACAAATCACTTAGATCAAACAAACCACTTAGGTCAAACAAACTACTTAGGGTAAACAAACCACTTAGATCAAACAAACCACTTAGGTCAAACAAACCCAAGTGAACGACCAGATTCTTGCTACCAGTTAGAGAGAGTAAGAGTCACCCGCCCATATACAATAACTCAATTAGCATTCAGGTCTGCAATTTACGCATGCAAACTCCCATCACCAAAGAAGGTCAGAAGAGAAACTAAATCATCACTCTAAAGTTTTAAATGTCAGTAAAATACATATTAGCTCGACGCGATAAAAGATTTGCTCGATGGAAATTAAACCCAGCTCGGGTAGTTGACATTTGGGTTCCTGAATAATGATAGTTGGAGTTATAGTTTTCTCTCTCTCTCTCTCTCTCTCTCTCTCTCTCCTCGCCTACGTAACCCGGATTTTAGCAGCCAAGGAGTTAGTGAGTGAGGGAGGGTGTAGGGTGGGTTGTTGGTGGAGAGAGAGGGTGTTGGAACTCTCTCTCTCTCTCTCTCTCAGGAACACTTAAAACCCTAATTAACGGATAATGCAACACTTCCTTTTAAATAGATAAATCGATGACCTGATAAATATGTTTCCTAAAAGTTGATGACCGTCTGAGTTTCCTTGAGATTGATGACCCGTTTCATAATAGAAATTGATGACCGAATTTCGTAAAAGTTGATGATGACTCTTAGTGTTTCGGGATAGCCAGTTGATGACCTTCGTGGTTCTCTAACGTTACATAAGAGACGATGACTCAATCTTGGCTTGGGTAAATAGAGTTGATGACTGAGTGTTTAGAGCTTGATGAACCTTGTGTGTTATCGTATATAGAGCTTAGAGATTAGTATACCTGAATCTTCACTACATGACCTTCCTCCCTCTCCAAGCTTTCCTCTACTTAATGAAAGCTTATTATTATCGAGTTTGGGTTAAGTTAAGTTAAGTTCAGTTCAGTTCAGTTAGGTTGAACGTCTCGCCTCCACCCATAAACCAAGGTTGGGTTGAGTTTTGGTCTTGGTTGAGTTTAGGTCTTGGTTGAGTATAGGTCTTGGTTGAGTATAGGTCTTGGTTGAGTTTAGGTCTTGGTTGAGTTTAGGTCTTGGTTGAGTTTAGGTCTTGGTTGAGTATAGGTCTTGGTTGAGTTTAGGTCTTGGTTGAGTTTAGTTTTAGGTCTTGGTTGAGTTTAGGTCTTGGTTGAGTTTAGGTCTTGGTTGAGTTTAGGTCTTGGTTGAGTTTAGGTCTTGGTTGAGTATAGGTTGAGAATATTTCTTATGCCATACCACACAGCGAGGTTGGGTTGTTAAGGTTAGGTTAGGTTAGGTTAGGTTTAGGTTAGGCTGACCGTCTCACCACCACACACGGCCGACAATGTAATGAAGTTTAATGACGACGTTCTCTCTCTCTCTCTCTCTCTCTCTCTCTCTCTCTCTCTCTCTCTCTCTCTTTTTACCACAACTTTTCCAGTATTTACAAGATGTTCGGGATGGTGTTCACAGGTGTTGAATCTCCCATCTATTGTCTTCGGTTTACAAATACTGCGAGAAATGTTTTTAGTCTGTGTGTGTGTGTGTGTGTGTGTGTGTGTGTGTGTGTGTGTGTGTGTGTGTGTGTGTGTGTTTGGGGACCATTTTCTTCCTTCTCTGTCGTTTTTATTTTTGGGTGGTATTTTCTTTTTTTTGCTAGATCATCGTCCGTCAGCCTTAACTCTTTAGTTCTGCTTTTGTTTTATGTTGTTGTTTTTCTGGAAAGTTTGTATGAATAAGATATTGAGTCATTTTTGCTTGTGTTATTGGGGGTGTCCTGTGTGTGTTGTGTGGGGTGGGGGGGTGTCCTGTGTGTGTGTGTGGGGTGGGGGGGTGTCCTGTGTGTGTGTGTGTGAATAAGTTGGTGACACCCGTTAAGTGTACGCGGTGTAGAGAGGAAGATGTGGACAAAGATTGAAAAGGGAGAGGAATATTTAGTTATTGGGAAGGATGATAAAGAGGAAGAGGTGGAAGAGGTAGTAAGGGAGGGTGAGGGAGGGGAGGCTGCACAGGTGTGTGTATGAAATGTGCAATTTGTGAAGTTGTTAAGGATTTATCCGGCTAGTAGGTAGAGGAACCTTTGAGTGAGTGTGCTCATTATACACATTAATTACGAACAGGTGTTGATTGCATGGTCTGTATGTTCAGCTGTATACATATATAATTCATTACGTGTATCCCTCCAATAAGTGTGTATGTGTGTATATATTTTCTAGTTATTTATATGATTATTTATTAACACAAAATCTAACCACACGTATTGCTGTTGAGAAATTTTATATATATATCATGGACCAATTCTCCTTCAGTCCCGCTTCCTGCTTGTCAAAACTGTACCTGACAAAGTTGCTTGGAGGGGAAAAAAAAAACCTTTCCCCCAATAAACTGGAATATGACACAAAAATTCAATCATTGTCGGAGGTGATCCACCCTCCCGACGTGACCTGTTGACCCCCCTCCTGCGCCAACGCCTTATTTCTGACCCGTATACTCTCACAGTGATAGAGTGCGTCTCAAGGTAGAGTGTCTTGATGTATACCTGGTCGTCAAGGAGGGTTCACTTTCACCTTACGTGTTTATACATTTGTAGATATTCTTAATTTCTCTCCTTTCCTATCTGCATTATTACTTAATCACTCGTTTCCATTCCTTCAATTTCGTTAATATTTAATGATTTATTATTTAGTTACATTTAGCAAAAACATGTTGAAAGTTGTTTAATTTGTTATCATTATTGAGCAATATTTTAGCTTCCTTACCTGTATCATTAAGGCATCGTACTACCCCCACACACCTGTATCCTTACCTTCCTTACCTGTATCATTAAGGCATCGTACTACCCCCACACACCTGTATCTGCTACTCGGTACCTCTCTCACCTGCTGCTCTACACTGATCGTCCTGCCTAAATGAGCCCAAGTTTTTGGTCTTGTAGTCGATTTTGGGGATGTTTACGGGATATTATACCTTATGGCTAACTACTGTAGGTGTTATAATTATATTTGTATGTAGAGGGTGTAGTGTGTGTGTTGATGGGAGGTGTTGGTGTGGGGTGTAGGGAGAGTGTGTTTGTTGATGAGTGTGTGTGTGTGGTGGGGGGGGAGTGGGAGTAGCGTGTGTTGATGGGTAATAGTGTGTGTGTGGGGGGGAGTAGCGTGTGTTGATGGGTAATAGTGTGTGTGTGTGGTGTGGTATAGTGTAAGTGTTGTGAGGTGTAGTGACTAAGAGAGAGAGAGAGAGAGAACATGAATGTCTGCCTCCCTGTACTGTTTACAATGCATACCCCCGTCATGTACTACAGACAGACACCTCCCAGGCTATATCTATCTGTCTATCACAACCACGGAGGATATATTTGGCTATCTGTTTATAGTTATCAATCTATACACGGTGATCTAGGCAGGCGGTACATAAAAGTAGGTTATGATTGATTGGCCAAATTAAACCCTCCGATATTTTTTCCATGGACGGCAGATCGCTTGTCTTCACTGCCATCTTCTGATATGTTAATGAACCTTCTTAATTAGATAGTAGAAAAAAAAGTTACTTCATGATCTAAATACATTTTTGGGTGTGCCGACGTACGTGCATATAATCTCGGAACCTAATTTGCATATTGTTTTCTGCTTGTTGGTGGTGGTGGTGGACGTGGTGGTGGTGGTGGTGGACGACGAGGTGGTGGTAGTGGACGTGGTGGTGGAGATGATGGAGTCCGGTTTGAAGGTTTTTAGGAATAATTTTCATTTTGGTGGACAAATCCCGTGTGGTGATGTAGTGCCTCAGCTCTCAGTCTTATATTTATTTACAGAAAATATTTTATTTCGTTTCATTCTTTTTATATTTAAACTTTTTTATAGAGAATTTTTTTTTTTGGGGGGGGGGAGGTATTGGGAAACAAACTAGTAATTATTTACCTTCGTTTTAATAGGATTCTATTTAAATATTATATTCTAAGTCCGTGTAATTACAGGTAACGTCAAACATATTCTTTATATTTTAATTTTTATCTCATGATTTTTCAACATTTTTATTACATCGAAACTCATAAATTTTTAGTATTATAAGAAATATTTAATAATTTACCTTCATTCATTATTATTTAAATGGATTCCCTTTTTTTTTACGTTGCTCCAGTTTTTTTATTTACTGATGCTGTAAATTGTGTGTAAAAGATTCAGAGCTTGAGTCCGTGGTGTTCAGGTTCTGTAGATTAATTTTTTTGTACAAGTCTCCCGTGTTGGTGGAAGGTGTGGTGGGTCTGGGGCCAGTAATCCGGCAGCTGCACCTTGATGGGATACCTTAATGAGCAGTGACGTAGTGTGTATACCTGTAGGAGGAGTCTTACCTGAAGTCATTATACAGGTGCATGCCTTTTTTTTTATATCCTGTGTGTATATATTTATTTAGTCTATATTTACATAAGGTTTAGTTGGTTATAACAAGTTTCTCTCTCTCTCTCTCTCTCCTTCTACGGTGATATTTAACTAATCTATATAAGTAAACACACATGTACATATATCTATATTACGCAAGAGTTTTCGTAAAGGGATACATTTTCGTAAACTTAAGTGTTGCCAAGTTGGACTGAGTAGACTTGTTTCAGCTGGGTAAAGGGAAACAGTCACTAAACCTCTATTTTCCGGGACATCCTAAAGATTTGCAACCGGGGAAAAAAATAATCTTGGTAGGAAAAAATCTTGGTAGGGAAAAAATCTTGGTAGGGAAAAAATCTTGGTAGGGAAAAAATCTTGGAAGGGAAAAAAAGGGGCAATTGAACTTTGTAGGGAGGCTGTAAACCACTCCATGAAGGCGAGAGAATAATGGAGACGCTGTTGCAAGGTACACACACACAGTTCCTCTTCCTCCTCGTCTTTCCTTACCTGTATCCTTCCTTCATCACGTAATCCTTCATTCTCAGTATTCCTATTGCGTTCCCTCTTTCTTAATCTTCTTTGTTTTCCTTTCATTTTTCCTTCCCATTCTCTCATTCCCCATCACTCCCTTCTCTTCCCCCCCTTCCCCTTCCCCTCTCCGTCTTCTTGAACACTCCTACTTGAATAAAGATGAACCACTTCTGCCCTAGGCTGGAACCTGTGTTTAAGTAATAGCCCAGCCTGGCTCGTCCCCGACACCTTGCTCATTTAAATAGTGATGAATTTCACATGTTGAAGTATGTAAGGTGATGTTTTGGCGATGACGAACAGCCGCTGAGAGAAAATGTTTAGGAGGCCCGTGTGTGTGTAGGGGGGGAGGAGGTAGGGAAGGAATAATGAACCTTAATATATAGGGGCATTGGGGGTGATTTTGAAAGGTGATGTGGCGCTAACGAGGCGATTTTGTTTCCTGGGAGCGTTTGTTCGAGGCCTGCACCTAAATATAATTGGTCGGTGTTGTTATTATGACCTGTTGATATTGGTAGTTAAGAGGGTAAGGATTATTTGGAGGTGACGAGTGCAAGGTGTATGTCTCCATGTGTGTATGTGTAACAGGTGTGTGTATGTGTGAGTGTATACAGTATGTGTGTATATAATGTATAACAGGTGTGTGTATGGCTATATATATATGTGTTTATGCGTAACAGGTGTGTAGGGAGGGGGGGGGGAGGAGTGAATAACAAGCAGACAGTCACCTAGGACGAACCTCCTACAGTTATTACGAAAATAAACACTCTTAGCCTTACCTTTTTGCATCCAATAGACGTATGTACCCATCAACACACCTGGAGTTACCTGAGGGTGATTGTAACCCTTAAGTATCCCCGTCCATAAGATCTATTTTACCTGTTCCCTGCGGTTAACCAGACACCATTTATACCCCTTAGGAAAGATATGTTATTAGAGAACAAATAAATGCTTAAATACTAACCTAACCTAACCCACATAAATAAAAGTTTTGAGAGCCGTAAAGTAGAGTTATAGTTGTGTAATTACGTCGTGTACTTTACAAAATTAACTAAAGTATAGAGTCATATTTTGCAGTTGTATGATGATCTACATAAAAGGGCTGCAGGGAAGTGTAAATAACAATAGGAAGGAATAACTACAGAGACGTTAGTATTATGTAGAGTCGAGGTATCACAGGGGGAGGGGGGAGGTGAGGGAAGGGGGAATTACATATATAGTAGGTAGGGGTCGGGGGTTGGGGAGGTAGAGGAGTGACAGGGTGGGGGAGGAGGGGGGGATTGCATATGTAGGGGAAGTTGTCATATAAGGAGGGGAAGACTGACCACCGCCTCATGTTTACAACAAATATAAACTTTTCTCATATTCAGAACCGGATTTAGTGTTTTGTTGTTAGTTTACAGGATAAATACGTGAATGGTATTTAGTACACAGGTAAAGGTGTTGTTCAGGTGTTATAGAGAAAGGGTTCAGATATGTTCATTCATATAATTATTTACACTTGAGGTTAAAAAGGAACTATAGGTGATATAATATAAACCAAATTATACCACAGGAGGTTTAATTGAGTACATGACCTTAAGAGTACAGTACAGGTGTTATGACTATTGAGTAC
>NW_024756966.1:1305000-1320000 GCF_018991925.1 Homarus americanus
GACGGGTGTTGATCTGGGCTGAATATTGTGACGTGATCTCCTTTCTCGCCAAGATGATATGCGTTTTTGTGTATTTTCTTCTATGACATGCGTAGTGCTGTGTGGTTTGACTTCAGATTAGGTAAAGACATGAGCATCACGTCATAAACATGAATAATCACAGGCAGTAGACATTTTGAAAGAAATCTTAAATAAATCACATTCCTCTTAGGGTATACTGAGAAATATTCCAGGTAACATCAGACTTATTAACAAACTCCAATTACAGGTAAAAAGTTCACCTACTCTGAATGCACTGGGAAAATAATAATAATGTAACGTTAAATAATTCAGGTTGAAAACACCGACACACTTGGCATCCTATGATGAAAATCTCTTAAGGGAGGTGAACTACTGTCACTCAGCTCACCTCACCCTCGTCCTTCCTGGGTTTAATAACAGTGATAACCAATCGTAATCCATGCTTAGGGGGACACTCTTTTAAGCACAGTCACGCACGCATGCACACGCACATACCTACACACATGCACTTGTACTTACACGCATACTTTCCAACGCAAACGAACTCTACTCCCCCCTCACCCTGCCCCCTCCTCCTCGACCCCTCCCCTCCTCGACCCCTCCCCTCCTCGACCCCTCCCCTCCTCGACCCTCCCCGTCCCACCTCCCCGTCATCCTCTTCCCCCTCCCCATCCTTCCCTTCTCACCAATACGCCTTATCTCGTATAACACACACACACACACACACACACACACACGTAAGCATTCATTCAGGTGTGTAGCCGTTTTTGCGTGTGTACAGAAGTTTGGCGTGTGTCCAGGTGTTTTTGCGCTCGCGTGTGTGTTTCTGTGCGTGTGTGTGTGTTCATGGGCGTTTTAGCATACACTCACCATGGCAACCTCTATAAACTTATATTTTATAAGGGTCAGGTCAAAGGTCAGGAGCAAAACTTTTCCAAATTAGAAAATAAAAATTATCACATGAATATTAGCCCCTAGCTTATTGCACCTGATGATGAGACCTTACCTTACCTTACCTTACCTTACCTTACCTTACCTTACCTTACCTTAGCTTAGCTTAGCTTACCTTACCTTACCTTACCTTACCTTACCTTACCTTACATAGCAGCAGCAGCTTAGCTTAGCTTAGCTTAGCTTTAGCAACAGCTTGGCTTACTGCCCCTTACCTTACCTTACCTTAGCTTAGCTTAGCTTACCTTACCTTACCTTACCCCCGCTTTAGGTAGCGTTAGGGTGTTTAATCATCAGGTGAAATATGCTTGTATGTCTAATCTTCAGGTGATAAAAAAAAATCGGTGTTTGAAGCATAGAAAATGGAAAGTGGCATTAAGCTGTAGTGAACGAATAAAGCTGACTCATTCCCTCGTTACTGCATACGACAAGAGGAATAAAATTAAGGTCAAGGAGTCGATTATCAAATCTCTTACGCCATACTAAGCTGATCAATGCTTGGTCACTGTCGGCGTTAAGCTTTACACTTGAGAGAAAAACAGATACACACATCTCTCACTCGTGGAAGATATTTGATCAGTCATGTCAGGAAAGGTTGATTTTTTTAGGGGGGGGGAGGGAGGAAGGTTGATTTAAGGAATGAAGTTGAATTTTCTTAATTATTTCCTTATCGTCGTTTTCTTTCTCTCTTATTTATTGGTTATTATTTTATTTTTATCGCCCGTAAAGAAGAAATAGAAGGAGGAAAAGGGAAGAGGACTAGAAAGAGGAAGAGGGCGAAGAGGTGGAGGAGGAGAAGACGGAGGACAGCGAAAAAGAAGAGAAGGAGGAGAAGACGAAGGAGAAGATGAAGGAGGAGGAGGAGGAGAGGTAGAGGGAAAAAGAAAGAACATGGAGATATGGAGGAGAAGACGAAGGAAGGGGATGAAGAGGAGGAGATGGGAGATCAAGGCCGCCATACTCCCTCTTCCGACAGGATGCCGAGTTAACCCTTTAAGTACAAGGAATTAGTGTACATTAGTCAGTTACCCGCTTCCTTAAGGGTCCTCCCCAGCCATCCCTCTGTCAGCTGTTTTTGTGTGTGTATGTGCGTGTGCGAGTGAGTGAGTGAGTTGAGTGAGTGAGTGAGTGACTAAAGTTTGTTCAGTGAGTGACTAAAGTTTATTGAGTGAGTGAGTGAGTGAAGTTTTTTTTTTGAAGAGGGAATGAATGAAGTGCGTTAGATTATTGAAGAAGTAGATTCGTGTAAAATGTTGTAATGAATGAAGTTTGTTGTAGTGAACGAAGGAAATATTATATAGGGCAATTATTGTAGCGTTATGTGATGAAGTGTGTGATCTTCATTAGACTAAATATTCTCTCTCTCTCTCTCCCTCCCATCCTACTCTCCCTTCACCCTTCCCTCCCTTCACCCTCCCCTCCCCCTACCCTCTCTTCCTCCCTCTTACTCTTTTCTCCCGCCTTCTCCTTATTCTCAATTCCTCTCTACTTCCATCTCGCCATCTTCTTTCCTATACGTCTCTCCTTCCCTCTGCTATTTCCTCCTTCTTTTTCCTTCCCTCCTTTCCTATACTCCCTCATTCACCCCATATACTTCTCCTTCTCTCCCTCTAACTCTCCCCCCAATCTCTCCCTCTTCTCCCCCCACCTCTCTCTCTTCTTCCTCCTCCTCCTCCTCCTCTCACCTCATCCGGTCGCCCTCTCCTTCATCTCAATCATCGCTTTAACCGAATATTTACAATAATTGTTTCCCCCTTTTTTACTTTCATCATCTTCTTATTCACCCATTACTGCTTCACCTTACCCTCCCATCTTCGCTTTAACTCTTATTTTCTTTGCTGTTTCTCTCTCACCTGTTTCTGTCACCTCACACACCTTTTGTTCTCTCTCTCTCTCTCTCTCTCTCTCCCTTGAGCTAACTGATGGATGTTTTTCTCCAGTGAAGGATATTGCTTTTCAAGTTCATCTAAACACAATAAATACACAGTTTCTTTGTCGCTCTTAACTACAGAAGTTTCTATACCAGCGTCTTCACCCAAGTCCCTTCTCTTACCTGCCATTACCTGTTATCAAAGACATATTCTGGAACTTCAGGTAATCACACGGTTTCTCTTCACGAATAACCTATCAAGTTTTTTGTTTTAAGTTACTGTAGAAATTGAAACTCAGTGACTAGGGCTTGATAACCTTGGTATTTGAAGCACAGAGAACAAAAAAGAATATTACTGTATTATTCTTACTCAGTTGCCTCCTAACCTAACCTAACCTAACCTAACCTAACCTAACCTAACCTAACCTAACCTAACCTAACCTAACCTAACCTCGACTAGTATTTGGTGTCACGAAGTCACAAAAAATTGGTAAACTTAATTTAATCTGAGTTAATAGATCAAGTGCCTGTACCTAATCTAACCTAACCTGACAACACAACTCAGATTAAATTAAGTTTACCAATCTTTTGTGACTTTATGACACCAAATAATAATCGAGAAGTGATTCACAGCCCGATTTACGCTTGCACGACCATTATTTGACTTCATTGCGACTACATTTGGGTACATTTGGGTAATTCCTCGCTCCCCCGGTACATGCACGCGATGTATTAACTCAGATTAAAGTAAGTTTTCCAATTTTTTGTGACTTTGTGACACCAAATACTAGTCAAGAAGTGATTGGTAACCCGATTTATTCATGTAGGACCATTATTTGACTTCATTGCGGCTACATTTGGGTAATTAGTGGGACCGTCCGACTAATTACCCAAATGGTGGTGGTGGTGGTGGTGTTGTTGTTGTTGTTGTTGTTGTTGTTGTTGTTTAGGTCTGAGGTGCTTCAACTGCCAGGGTGTCGTCCGTATGTGCCACGTTCTTATCATACAACATTTAACATGCAAAAATAATAAGATACTTACGATTAATTGAATATAAGTAAATACATTAAAGTAGCATTTGATGAACACTTTTATACGATAAATTAAATACAATATAAAAATGATTTATTTAATATTTCAAAACACTTTCATTAAAATACTTGTCTCTTTATGTAATTTATTAGTGTCGCCAAAAACCTTCAACATTGCAACAAAAACTCAACAATAAGATCAATTGCAGAAGAAAAAAATATCAACGATGATGCAAAAAGCATAAGATATCGGCCCCTCATTTGCATACAATGCCATTCAGTGCTCGATAATGAAGGGTGAGGGCAAGAAGTTGATTATGATGAATAGTGTTACATGAGGGTAAATTATATAGGAATCTGGGGCAGCGGGAAAGAGGTTTGTTTTCGTCGTAGTTAGAGTGTGGTAGTGACTGTACTGTAAGATGGGAGAGAAAATGGGAGTGGAAATGTCTTGCTTACATTCATACATACATCCATCCATACATACATACATACATACATACATACATACATACATACATACATACATACATACATACATACATACATACATACATACATACATACATACATACATCTACTTTGTATTGAGACCCCATTGTGATTTTGCTTTGATACGTTTTACAAATATTTTTACCTACAGCTGAATGTCATGTAAAAAAAAAAATAATTCTACTTGATTTTTATTAATATTTTTTTTTACTTACAAGAGAAGTTCATTCAACATTCTTAACTTACGACAATTTATTTATTTAGAGAAGAAGTTCGTAAGTTTCTGCAACATTCTTACAACAAAATTATGCAACAATTTTAATAACTTACGTTCATACCATTATATTTTGATTAGAATTGAACTTCATGCAAAATATTTACAACCAGAGTTCACATAAAATTCTTGAAACGCACGCACGCACACACACACACACACACACACACACACACACACACACACACACACACACACACTTACACTCCAGCAGCTCGTTAAACATTACGAGTGTGTCATAAGTGTGTCTGATGGTTGTCACTAAACTTTTCCTTATCAGCACCATAATTTTATATCACTATACATATTATGGTACAGCATCGTGTTGTTTTATATGTCCTGTTTATCATCAATAGACCTAATAATAAGGAACACCAAATTCAAGTTCTAGAATCAAGGATCAAGTTCAGGGGTGAAAACTTTGATCAAGTCCAGAGGTGAAAACTTTAATCAGATTTCAGGTATTGTCTCAGTACAGGTGTAAGGATTGAAACTTCACATAATTTTGTATCACTTAGAGGGAAGGTAAAGAACATGAAATTGACGTGTATGGGTCAGAGGTCAAGTTCAGATTTGAAAGTCATTGTTCAAAAGTTCTCTGGTGTCTCTCTCTCTCTCTCTCTTTCTCCAGATATTTGCGTGAAACTTAATATGAAATTTGTATCGTCACTGGACAATGAGGTCACAACTAAAGGTCAAAGTTCAAAGTCTTGTCTGGAACGTAACTTTTGTGGTGGTGTGTATATGGATTAGACTTGTCCCGAACGTGTCTAATCACCAGGTGAGATTCAGAGTACCAGATTTAAAGTTTGGTCAAGTTCACATCAGGAGGTCAGGGGTCAAGTTTTTTTTTTTTTTAAGAATTATTTTAATTGTTTTCGTTTTGTATATAACTATTGAATTAATGAACCAAATGAAGAAATTTTGTACCGAAGCAAGACTGATGATGTGTTGTAAACCCATTCTTGGCTCCTGAGGTAATCTTGTCCTAAATCGACATTCTTGGGTTCTCAGCTCATTCTTGTGCCTAAACTCAATCTTGCCCCTAAACTCAATCTTGCCCCAAACTCATTCTTGTCTTCTAAACTCAATCTTACTTAATCTTGCTAAGCTCATTCGTGTATGCTAAGTTCATTCTTACGTACGTTACTAATCTCATTCGTGCATGCTGAGCTCGCCATAACCGAAGGAAGAATTCTATCAACATAACCACAGCAAGATACGGTACAGTGCACACGCATAAAACCACAACACAAATGGACGCTTTAAAGTTTTGTCGGTGGAAGGCGAGGAGCATCCCCGTTCCTCGGCCGTAAACAATGGAATCCCAGAAATCGGAGTCGTTTCTCGCGGCCGTCCGGTTTAATTGCCATGATTTCTCGACGCTTAAGGATCCACACAACTCTGTCTGGGTGGTGGATATAGAGTACTGGGTGTGGGTAGTAGGGTGTGGGTAGTGGGGGGTGGGTGTGGTGTGTGGGTAGTGTGGGGTGTGGTGTAGTGGGGGTGGTGGGTTGGGTAGTGGTGGTGGGTGTGTGGGTAGGGGGGGTGGGTGTGGGGTTGGGTAGTGGGTGGGTGTGTGGGTAGTGGGGGTGGGTGTGGGGTTGGGTAGCGTTGACTCATTCATAAGTGGGTTGGCATCCGTATAGTTCAGATGTGGATGTTGTGTGTGTGTGTGTGTGTGTGTGTGTGTGTGTGTGTGTGTGTGTGTGTGTGTGTGTGTGTGTGTGTGTGTGTGTGTGTGTGTGTGTGTGTGTGTGTGTCTCACCTGTTGTTCATGTAGCTGGTATTATGAGACATTTGTTCACACCTACTAGGAACGTTTACCCACGTATGTTAAAGACCTTTATTCACATAGGCTTGAAACCTATATATTTACATAATTGAAATATTTGTCCTCTGGTTGTCATATAAAGACACGAGCGGGAGTATAGACATTAGTTCACATTTGTTCACCATTACACCAACACCTCAGTTCACACGGCACTTAACTGTTGTACCCAGTCACTCTTCAAACGTACTTAATTCCCAGTCATCAGTTAACCTCAGCTGACTGTCTGCTTCCGTTCGCCAGGGCCTCACCCCCCAACCTAATCTACCAGTCGCGTCACGCTCGCCTTAATGATCGCGGATTACAGTATACAGGGCTGTAAATGACATGTGGGTGAAGTTCCCGTGATCAATGTTGATGTTATATAATGTATTTTATGTATTGTGTGGCCTGTAGTTCAACCCCCTGTACTTCATGTTGACATATAGCGAAGACGTGCTGTGGATAGTTGGATAGGTAATTGTGGGTAGAAGACGTGATGTGGGGTACCTGTTGGATAGGTACGCGTGGATGGGTGCTTGTGGGTTAGATTCTATTTCCGTCTATTTCTCTTCTTATGCACTATTCACTCTCCTTCACTTCTCTTCAGGTTTGATGGATAGGGGAGGATGGGTCTTGTTAGTTATGGGATAGACGGTCGGGGGATAGTTTGTGGGTTATAGTCTATTTCTGTCTATCTCTATTTTTCAAGTACTGTGACCTATCTTTCACCTCCTGTCAGTATGGTTGACAGAGAGGACGTATATAGTGTTAGTTTTTATACAGATGACCCTGGAATCTCTCTCTCTCTCTCTCTCTCTCTCTCTCTCTCTCTCTCTCTCTCTCATAAAATAATCTGTGTTTTGAGAATCATATCAACAATTATTCTGTATCTGAGAATATAAACTCTGGTCATTCCGTATTTGCGTATTTGATAATCACATTTAAGAATCCCATCCCAGCATCCCACCGTCACAATAAGTTAAGAAAACACAACACAACACAACACAGCACAACTCAGACAAAAGTTTTCACCTGGAGAGCGACTCATGGGCAATTATTCACCTGGCCACACCTTGATCCAAATACCTTGTAAAGAGCAGGTGTCTCCCAAATACGTCAGGTTCCTCATATTTGGCCCAATTGTCACTGGGGCTGGCTGGTGGTGTCGTGGTTACTTAAGTTGTTTTACGAGCCATGCAGACGGGACCCGAGGAATATTCTGCCTTGATAATTGTGCTGGTTTTATCTGGTGAGATTCCTGAAGAAGACGGAACAGAACGAAGTTTGAGTCTAATTCATGTTTGAGTGTTGTTGTGTGTGGGGGGTGGGAGTGTGAGGGGGGTGTGGGTGGGGTGTGGAGGGGTAGGGTGGGTGTGTGAGGGTATGTACAGGTATGTGCTTGGGGATGTATGAGTGTATGGTTATGTATGTATATTGTATGTTTTGACGTGATAATTATACCTCCGATTACAGTATATAAAATGTGTATGTATTAGCATAAGTGTGTATAAACGTACATAGATTCCTATTTTTGACTGTCCAGCATTTAAAATAAAAATTTAGACAAAATTTATTAGAAATAAAAGATAAAATCACAGTAACAGCAATACATCGCCACCACCACTACCACCATCCATTATCCTCCACACCACTATCACCCCCTCCTACCACCACAACCCCCTACCACCACCACACCCCCCTACCACCACCACACCCCCCTACCATAACCCTCCCTTCCCAACCCCACCACCTCTCTGTATCCGGGTAGAAAGAACATGGAAAAACACACAGAAGAATCATTATATCAAGTGAAATGTATAAAATAATCGAAGTCGAGTTGAAATGTTAGTTTTTTTACCCCCTTCACCCCCACCAGATCTACAGACCAATCATAGGAATTAGCCTCACGAACTATCTTCCTGTTCTGACCTGGTCCTTGTTAGACCTGCACGTCCTCACGCAGCCAAGGTGAGTCCGGTGGTGTGAAGACATTCTTGTTTTAGGAGGCTATTTGGCTAAAGTTTAACACGGATTATAACTGTAGACAAAGGGGTTTTATATCTGAGGGAAACTCACTCACTCGCGCATTCACTCACTCGCGCATTCATTCACTCGCTCACTCACTCCTCAAAAGAAGAAATATTTTACGATATGGAATGTTATTAATAGTGATGATAATGATGTTGTTAGTGCTTGTAAGAAGATTAATTGGGGATAATAATAGAACCTTGTCAAGAACTCCCGGTACAGTAGTTTACAGAGACCTTAACAACCTCTAGTGCCTTGGATAAGTTTTTTGTACCTTAACAGAGGAAAAAAAATTGTCCTTATATTCTATTATGAAAGAATAAATCCAGCCTTAGAAATATCTGGTATAGTTTATTGTTTATTAGATACAACCCAACCCAAGCTAACCTAACCCAAGCTAACCCAACCCAAGCTAACCCAACCCTCCAAACATCTGCTAAACTTCACTATTGGTCAGACATTAATGACAGGTTAGTCCCTTGATTATCTTCTAACCTGAAAATAAGAAAATATATTAAATCTCTTTCGTACACAAAATTATAAAACTAAATCACGTTTAAAATAAGTCACAGAAGTACTTAAAGGTAATTTATTATATACAGGTGTTCTTTTGATATCTTACACACCTGTTGCCCCTCACCCCGACCCACACCTGCTACTTACAGGTACACGCGTCTGTGGTATAAACATCACAAGGTTGTCTAGATAAGAATACTACTCTTTTGTCTCTCTAAGTTCATCCACTGTCTCCCCCACTCGTTAGTTACGGACAGAGGTATTCAAACAGGTATTCTGATGATTATTTCACCAGGTGTCACTGCAATGCTCTCAGGTAAACGTGTTGTCGCCGCCCAACAAGTCATTTTTTCTCTGTTGAACGTCACCCAAAGTCCTCTCATATCTTGTTTAACCTGTTGTAACCTGAGAGGAAGGTAGATTTAGACACTGTAAGGTGTAATACGAGTCTCTACAAGTGTGTGTGTGTGTGTGTGTGTGTGTGTGTGTGTGTGTGTGTGTGTGTGTGTGTGTGTGTGTGTGTGTGTGTGTGTGTGTGTGGACCGTATCAGTTGTCCATAATTAAGAAAGGTAATACAGCGAACACGTGACACTGTTTTGGTGACCCCAGCAGCAGTAATGTTAGGTATCTGTCCACACTGTACTGTTTATAACGAGAATTTCATGTAGTGATCGATTTTTTTTTTTACTCTGTCGGTGCAAAGTTCTAATGGGTCAACAAAACTCTAAACGTATCAGTGTCCGTCAGTGTCACCAGTGTCCGTTAGTGTCCGTCAGTGTCACCAGTGTCCGTCAGTGTCACCAGTGTCCGTCAGTGTCACCAGTGTTAGAGTCACCTACCACGAAACAAGGTCTCTCGAGATCATCCTGGACTTGTGTCGGGTACAGCTCCTCACCACCGTGGTCCGGGTTCGGTTCCCACTTGGGTCAAGAGTTGAGAAGGGTGTTGTTCAGTAGTCCAGCTTCCTCCTGAGTCTCGGGCACCTTAGGAGGTGGCATCTGTCCAGGACTCCCAGAGGGATGGTGACTACTGCCTGTCTCTGGTTCTCGGAGCAGATGTCCTATACACAGTATAATATAGGATAGAATTTTTAATTATCGAGGGCTCTGGTCTCCTCCAGTATATAAGGAACTTTTATAATGTTTTAAGTATAGATACAACTAACGAATGTATTTTATACATTGTTTTATTTTAATTTATTGTTAAATAGAAAAGTCCTTTACAAGTGACTACGGAGTCACCTAACCTACACTGATACAACGACACATTACTATACATAAAATAACAAACGCAGCTTCCTCCCTCCTGTACCCGGGTGATAGATCTATCCTGTTTAAATACAAGGAAGTCTTGACAGTGTAAGTCGAGTAGATGGATCCTGGAGTCTTTGAGGTTGTTGGAAGACGCTACCAGAGGCCTCCTGAAGGGCTCCTGGTGGTGTTGCTGACACGTGTGGTCCTCCTCCATTAGTGTCACCTGTGTCAGCAGTGTTAACTAAGTCTGGCAAAATCAAAAGAGGGTGTTAGTATCACTAGAGAATCAGCAATGGCTGTCAGCCTTACTAGAGTGCCACCTGCAGCTATCACTGTCAGCAGTGCCTGTATAAGTTACCCGTGTCAACAGGGGCTGTCTATATCACTTTAATGTCAACAGAAGCTGCCAGTATCATCATGTGTCAACAGAGACTGCCAGTGTAAACAGTGTCAGCACAGAGTGACATTGTCACTAGTTGACAACAGAGGATATCAAAGTCAACAGAGTGTCAGCAGTAGTTCTCAGTGTCACTTGAGCGTCAAGAGAAGGTGCGGGTGTCATTTAAGTGTCAACAGAGGGTGGCAGTGTCAACATTGGCTGCAAGTGTCACTGGAGGTAACAACAACAGAGCCAGTCAGTATCACCAACAGAGAGGCTCTGCAGTGTCTCAACAGTGTCACTTGATTGTCAACGGAGGGCGGCAGTGTACCTGAACAGCCGGGAGGGCGTGAGGCAGAGCTGCTCCTTCAACCCAGCGCGGCCCCTTAATATACATGCAGGGGGTGAGAGGCGCATCCCACACCGCGACCCTCCTCTCATTCCCACCGCTGCCGCCACCCTCACCGTCCTCAGGGATGAAAAGAAACTGCCATTAATGACATATTTTGTGTTATTATACCATGATCATAGTCTGAGGTGCTTCACAAGAGTAAGGCACAACAGTTAAAAGTGACGCCCCTGTTATACAAAGATACGTGTGTGGTGTCCATTAATACACCGTTCGCTTCTGGCGGTGTTATTGATGACGTATTTGGCGTTGTTATTGGGGGAATATTTGGCAGGTGTGTGTCGTCTCTCAGGTGACTTAGGATTAATCAATCAAGCTGGAATCTCCTTATATTAGTGTCTTGTTGTCGGCGCGTCTCTCTGCGACTTCATTTATACCTTTTATTAAGACTAGTATTGTTCTCTTTTTTTATGTCGCGTTTTATGAGGGAAGTAATTGTTTTTGTCATGATTAGCAGGTGAGGTAGACTCACACGACCGATAATTAACCTTGAGAAGCTCATTAGCATACACACATTCCCTTTCCCGCCACCACCACCACCAGGCTCTTAGCAATCCGATTCGTGCGGGCACTGGCGGCGGCGGCTGAGGGAACACATTTGCACAAAACGCCCTAACGTGGAGGAGGAGAGGAGCGCAGGAATCTCCCGGCGGTGGCCACGAAGGTTGGAGTCGTGGGCTACAGACACGCGAGGGTTACGCCCCTCCTGTGGTCTGGCATCACACAATTTGGACTCATATGATAATTACACTTAATGCTCATTGTCGCGTTCGCTTCCCGCCGGTGTGTGTGTCTGTCTGTCTGTCTGTCCTGGCGCCTCCCCTTCTCCTGCCTGCCTCTTCCCTCACCCCCCCCCTCCCCTCTCTACCTCCGTCACTCCTTCCTTCCCCTTCTCTTCCACCCCTCCCTCCCTCTTCCCTACCTCGTCTCCTACCCGCTACATCTCCCTACTTTCGCACCTTCCTTTCCAGCCTCCCTCCCTCCCCCCTCATTCTGTCCTTCCTTCCTTTCTTCCTACCTCTGCTCCTCCTTCCTTCTCTCTCTCTCTCTTCCTTTCTAATTCCATCTCCTCTCACCCCCCCCTCATATCCATCTCACCCCCACCTCCCTCAACTTCCTCTTCCTCCCTCTTCCTTCCTCCTCCCCTCCACCTAAATCCCTCTTCCCCCCCTTTGCCCTCTTCTCCCCTCCCCCCTCCTCATTTCTCCCTTACCCTCCTTCCTCGACCACCACCTGCACCCCTTCCACCTCCATCCCTCCCTCCCCCTCCCCTCCTTCCCTCCTCCCCTCCCCTCCCCTCCCCCCTCCTTCCGTGGTAGGTGAGGAAGTAGCGTGTTTTTATTGTGGTTGTTCTATGAGGTAATTACGTGTTCTTTTAAGACTTGTATTGGATAACTGGATGTCCTATTGGATAATTAGAGCTTCTTGTAGGCGTCGTTATGGATAAATTAGTGTTTTATTTTGGGTTTTCTTGCTGTAATTAGAGTCATTTATTATTTTTTTGTTCTCTGGTTCTTAGGCATTGTGGTGAAGTCTTTACTAAATGTCGGGGACGTCTGCCTTTTGTGTTGGGGTAAAAGAGGTTTTATTTTATTTTTAGGGATTTTTTTTTTAAGGATGGGGTACTAATTTTATTTTAGGGATGTGTTTTATTTATATTTTTTTTAGTTGAGGGTTTAAGGTTTATGTTTTGGAGGGTTATATATTAAAGGGTCTCAGTTGTGGTTTAGTTTGATTTTTCAGGAACCTAACCTAACCTGCTCCTCCTCACCTCCAACACCTACCTGACTTCTCCACCACTACCACTTTCCCCTCCATCACCTCCTTCCCTTTACCACCTACGTCTTGTCTCCACCACCACCACTATCTCCCTCTCCACCACCACTATCTCCCTCTCCACCACCACTATCTCCCTCTCCACCACCACCTATCTCCCTCTCCACCACCACTATCTCCCTCTCCACCACCACTATCTCCCTCCACCACCTCCCTCCTCGTTACTGAAGGGCGTACGTATATGTAAATGATATGTATAACTAAATGATTATTAAATATAAATAGGGCCTATAGATAATTGGGGTTAATAGGGCCTATAGATAATTGGGGTTAATAGGGCCTATAGATAATTGGGGTTAATAGGGCCTATAGATAATTGGGGTTAATAGGGCCTATAGATAATTGGGTTGTTGGACTATAGATAATTGGGGTTAGGCCTATAGATAATTGGGGTTAATAGGGCCTATAGATAATTGGGGTTAATAGGGCCTATAGATAATTGGGGTTAATAGGGCCTATAGATAATTGGGGTTAATAGGTAAATAGGATGTGTGGGAAGGGTCCAAAACATAAATTTGTCAACACCATCGCAACACTCACCTGCTACCTCATATTTTGCCTTTGTGTTTCATTGTGTTGAAGGTGTAAAGCTACTTCCTGCCTGAGTGTTTTGCTGTCATTCTTATCTGAGATTTGTTGGAACGATTAAGTCCAAAGTGTCCAGAAAATGATGGGGAATTCTGTAGGCGTCATTACACTCATCCTTGAATCACCTCAATGGTTTCTTTAAACGCTTGATTTATTTTTTCCTTTTGGTATTATTGTTGTTTGGTTTTGTTTAGGTTAGGTTAGGTTAGGTTAGGTTGTCATTACGTTACGTTAGGTTACGTTACGTTAGGTTACGTTGTTGCTTAGGTTGCGCTACGTTAGGTTAGGTTGTAGGTATAGTTGTTACTTGATAAATGTTTTTTTCTATTGATGTGGAAATTTTTTGGTGTTTTTGTGGACGGTAAGAGTGTATAAAAACAATTTTGTATGTACGTTTTTGCACACACACACAACACACACACACACACACACACACACACACATCTATATATATACATACACAGTGTTCAAGCGTGAGTGAGTCCGTCACAGCGCTTATCACCGAGACTCATAATTAGCAGTTCCGGCCTAGCACTGGCGTCAAGGTCTCTGATGAGTCGACATACACATACACACACACGCACACATACACACACACACACACACACGCACGCACAAACACACACATACACACACACACAACACACACACACACACACACACACACACACACACACGCACACACACACACACACACACACACACACACACACACACACACACACACACACACACACACACACACACACACACACATACACACCACACACACACACACACACACACACACACACACACACACACACACACACACACACACACACACACACACACACACAACACACACACACACACATACACACACACACACACACACACACACACACTGTAGGGGTGAAATCTAATCACAAAAAAAGACGAACACGAAAGTAATCAAGGAAACATACAAGCAAGCAGACAAACAAGCAAACAAGTAAGCAATCAAATAAGTTGCACTAGGAAATTTCAAGCTGATGGGGCTAAAACAAGCTGGGAGTAACTAAGCTTTTTACCTGTTGAGGCTGAATAAAACTACGTTGGATTGAACTAAACCACACACAACAGACACAGACAGACAGACAGACAGACAGACCAGGGAATATTTTGTCTAATGAATCTTAAAGAATATTATCCCTTGTATCACACTCAAGTGAATCTGTTAATTAAATCCCACACAGACAAACTAGGACGACATCAACACCTTGAGCTGTCTAACAGGTGAATAATTAACCTGACAGGTGTATAGTGAACGCCATGTTGTATACCTGATGGTGTTAGAGGCAGGCACCTGTTGTCATATCATGTACAAGGTGTAGCAGAGGCAACTCGATGTCAACATGCGCTAATGACAAATTCTTCCAGCTGACTTAAGGCTACGAGGTTTTTGCCAAGCTGTCATGTCCGGAGATAAGAAGACTGCACACTAGATATGTTCTTGACTAATACTGATTGTGACTGGCGGAAAAATACCCGCAGCTATAATACGTGTGTGTGTGTGT